>NC_092116.1:22127172-22137172 GCF_045679555.1 Salvelinus alpinus
GTCTCTGAGTTCCTGAATGACTCGACCCTTCAGAAACACTCAACACATATTACTCAACACAGGAGCTTTGGCATTAACATTAAAATGTTGTGTAATTGTCCTGTTGAAAAATAAAACTCCATCCCAGGGTTAGATTTTAGGAAGGTTTTCCTCCAACCGTTTACCTGGGGTTTGCTCATTTTTATTTTGATCCTGACAAACTCCCCAGCTCCTGCCAGTGACAAGCATACCCATAATATGATGCTGCCACCATTCAAAATACAGAGGGTTTCACTCTGTGTAGTGTTGTATTGGATTTGACCCAAACCTGTAGTTTTCATTTAGGCCAAAGTTGATTTATTTATTTGTTTTGTCTTGCAGTATTACTTAACAGCCTTTTTGCAAACACAATGGATGATCTGGAGTGGATATTTCAACACAGGCTTCCTTCTTTTCACTCATACAAGCCAGTAATGGGGAGTGAAAGTAATGTTGTCGATCCTCTGTATGTTCAAGGATTAACAAAATACAATAGTAGACCTACAGTAGTAGATCTACAGTAATATACCTACAGTAGTAGACCTACAGTAATATACCTACAGTATCAGACCTACAGTAATATGCCTACAGTAGTAGACCTACAGTAGTAGACCTACAGTAGTAGACCTACAGTATCAGACCTACAGTAATATAGCTACAGTAGTAGACCTACAGTAGTAGACCTACAGTAATATACCTACAGTAGTAGACCTACAGTAGTAGACATACAGTAATATACCTACAGTATCAGACCTACAGTAATATACCTACAGTAGTAGACCTACAGTAATATACCTACAGTAGTAGACCTGCAGTAATATACCTATAGTATCAGACCTACAGTAATATACCTACAGTAGTAGACCTACAGTAATATACCTACAGTAGCAGACCTACAGTAATATGCCTACAGTAGTAGACCTACAGAAATATACCTACAGTAATATACCTACAGTAGTAGACCTACAGTAGTAGACCTACAGTAGTAGACTTACAGTAGTAGACTTACAGTAGCAGACCTACAGTAGTAGACTTACAGTAGTAGACTTACAGTAGCAGACCTACAGTAGTAGACTTACAGTAGCAGACCTACAATAGTAGACTTACAGAAGCAGGCCTACAGTAGTAGACTTACAGTAGTAGACTTACAGTAGTGGACCTACAGTAGTAGACTTACAGTAATATACCTACAGTAGTAGACCTACAGACACATAAAAGCTTCGTTATAAACTGGGTGGTTCGAGCCCTGAATGCCAATTGGCTGACCGCCGTGGTATATCATATCGTATACCACGGGTATGACAAAACTTGTATTTTTACTGCTCTAATTCCATTGGTTAGAAGTTTATAATAGCAATACGACACCTCGGGGGTTTGTGATATATGGCCAATATACCATGGCTATGGACTGTGTCCTGGCACCCCACTTTGCATTGTGCCTAACAACAGCCCTTAGCAGTCGTATATTGGCCATATAGCACACCCCCTCGGGCCTTATTGCTTCAGTATCCCCCTCAGTACATCATTCAGCCACCAGAGAGCTGTAGTGGTCAACAAACATTCCTCACAGAGAGATCTGAGTCTCTCACTTTCAGTTTCTAAATGACTTGCAGCTCTCTGTATCTTTGTCCTTATAATACCATGTAATATTTATTGTCCAATAAATCCTATCCTTATCTCATACTGTCACTGCCTTGAACAAATACATGTCTAAAATGCTGTCCCTACACACCTGATTCCACTAATCAAAGGTTTGCTGATGGGCCAAAAACTGTATCATTGTACTTCTTTGTCTTCCCAGGACCAGGCTTGAAGAAACACTGAGCTAAAGTAAAGACAACCATTGCATTTACAGTAGGGCATAACTCTGGACCCAATCTAGTAGCTGTGTAAGATATCTTTGTAACACGGAACATATTATATGGGAAGGGAAGGGTTTTTCCAAACAAGGAATAAAATCTGGCCCCCAGTTGATGGCCCTAGTTCTGGTTAGGAAAGGTTAAGGTCATGTTACATGTTCAGCAAGAAGTCAGGGCTCTACAGTCTAGACACATACAAGCTTCAGTAGCACCTTCAGTAGATCATTCAGGCACCAGAGAGCTGTAGTTGTCCAACAACATTCCTTGCAGAGATATGAGTTTCACACCCAGTTTCTAACTGAAAAAACATTCCTTTGCGGAGATCTGATTATTTCATACTTTCATTTTCTAACTGACTTGCAGCTCCCTCTATCTGATACCGATCTTATCCTTATCTTGTACTGTCACTGCCCTGGGGAAAAAATGTCTAAGTGGGTCAGTCACCGGGATGCAATTTAACAACTAAAGCATTCTACTTCAAGAGGGAGTAACTCACTTTATGTTCATACTGTGTAGATAAAATAATACATTATTTTACAGGTGAGAACAATGTCTTGTGACCAACTTACTTGCCCATCCCTTCCCTAGCCCCTATCTCCTAGCCCCTATCTCCTAGCCCCTATCTCCTAGCCCCTAGCCAGAGTCTCTAACCTGTCCCCCTAAATCCTCGACCCTAAGTATATTTTCTAACCTGTCCCCAAACCATAACCCCTAACCAGAGTCCCTAGCATGTCCCCTAAACCCTAGACCCTAAGTAGAGTTCCTAACCTGTCCTCTAAACCCTAGTCCCCAGAGTCTCTAACCTGCCCCATCCCTTCCCTAGCCTCATCCCTTACCTATACCTAGCCCCATCCTTTCCCTAGCCCCATCCCTTACCTATACCTAGCCCCACCCCTTCCCTAGCCCCATCCCTTCTCTAGCCTCATCCCTTCCCTAGCCTCATCCCTTACCTATACCTAGCCCCATCCTTTCCCTAGCCCAATCCCTTCCTTATCCCCATCCCTTCCCTAGCCCCACCCCTTCCCTAGCCCCATCCCTTCCTTATCCCCATCCCTTCCCTAGCCCCATCCCTTCCTTATCCCCATCCCTTCCCTAGCCCCATCCCTTCCCTAGCCCCATCCCTTCCCTAGCCCCATCCCTTCCCTAGCCCCATCCCTTCCCTAGCCTCATCCCTTACCTATACCTAGCCCCATCCCTTCCCTAGCCCCATCCCTTCCCTAGCCCCATCCCTTCCCTAGCCCCCACCCCACCCCGTCCCTAGCCCCACCCCTTCCCTAGCCCCATCCCTTCCCAAGCCCCTAGCCCGATCTCTTACCTAGCCCCATCCCTTTCCTAGCCCCATCCCTTCTCTAGCCCATCCCTTCTCTAGCCCCCATCCCTTCCCTAGCCCCATCTCCTCCCTAGCCCCCATCTCCTCCCTAGCCCCCATCTCCTCCCTTGCCCCATCCCATCTCTTCCCTAACCCCCATTGCTTCCCTAGCCCCTAAACAGTGTCTCTAACCTGTCATCGTCCCTCCTCAGGTCTGGATGAGGTGGAGAGCATCTACATCTTTATTGATAATGAGATCATTGAGTATGACGGTGAGCTGGCCGCTGACACCCTGGTGGAGTTCCTCTACGACGTGAGTAACTGTTATAACATTATACAGTCATTTAGTTGTCGTGCCACCTCATTTTGGTTACAGTCATTTTGGTTGTAACTTAACTTAAGTTTGCTTTTATTACTATGTAAACACTCTTGATAATGTAGTGTATTAATCGGTGATTACATTGTGTTTCCTAAATATTGTTCTGAAAAGGATAGAAAAAATAAGGGCAGTAAAATCTTCCTCTAACTTCTAAAGACTTCTCTCCACATCTCTTCTCCCTCACGCAATCTTTCTGCAGGTGATTGAGGACCCCGTGGAGATAATTGATAATGAGCGTGAGCTGAAGGGCTTCCACAACATTGACGAGGACATCAAGCTGGTCGGCTACTTCAAGAGTGAAAAATCCCCCCGTAAGTACAGCCAACACACTCTGTGGGAAAGACCAGAGAAATCATGACTGAAATTGCTAGCCTAGTCCCAGATGTCTTTGTGCTGTCATGTTAACTACTATGGTCATTGTCCCTGAATTGGCACAAACAGATCTGGGATCAGGCTAGTGGGTTGCTAGTCACAACGCCTATTTCTGTGAACCACATGCAGGTATTCAATGCCTGAATTCTGACAATTTCCTCAGTCAGGTATGTCAATGAGAATATCACGTTAGGTTAATGTTATTTTTCTCTTTTACAGACTTCATTGAGTATGACGACGCTGCCGAGGAGTTCCATCCATTCATCAAGTTCTTCGCCACTTTTGACCCTAAGGTACGGAACCACAGAGGGTAAAATTAGAGTTGGCTGTATTCTAAACTCCATTCTGGAATATTTCCATTGTCCCCAATGCAGACGAACTGTCTGTATGCTGTACCATTTTTAGTAGTCTTAACTTGAAAAGATAAGTTACTGCGCTACCTTGAAGTGTTAAGTCAACTCAGGAAATCAAGTTCAGTCCACAAAACATAATATTAGTTACATTGCAAATACTTTAATTCAAAATGTTAACTCATGTTTTTATGTTGAAACAACAGCTTTCTGATAGCCAAATTGATGTTCTTTGTCCATATCCAGATTGCCAAGAAGCTGAATATGAAACTGAACGAGGTTGACTTCTACGAGCCCTTCATGGAGGAACCAATGACCATTCCAGGAAAGCCGTACACTGAGGCTGAGCTTGTAGACTACATTGAGGAGCACGACAGGTGAGTTAGGGCCTGTAGATCAGCTGACCTACAATGCAAAACCAGAAGGCCTATACTATGTTATGTAGACAAAGTGTGGTTCAAACTACATTCATTTTTATTCCAAGCCACTGTGCTCTTGCTTCAGCCTTTCCTTGTTTGCTCTTTTGGGTCTAGGCCGTGTTACTGTGAATGTACTCTATGACTGCCGATGTAAAAAGGGCTTGATAATCTAAATGTGATTGATTGATATCATTCTCATTCCAGGCCCACTCTGAGGAAGCTGGAGCCCCACAGCATGTATGAGACCTGGGTAAGATTTATTCACTCACTATTGAAACGTCTAGAAACCGACTGTCCAGTGGGCCTATATCTCATGGAGATGTACAGTAGGCCTGAGTCGCGTTCTTTCTTTCTTTCTTCCTTTAGGAAGATGACATTGATGGAGAGCACATTGTTGCCTTCGCTGAGGAGGATGACCCTGGTATGTACAGTGCACTAGTCCCAAGCAACGTTTTACTATATACAGTGGGGAGAACAAGTATTTGATACACTGCCGATTTTGCAGGTTTTCCTACTTACAAAGCATGTAGAGGTCTGTAATTTTTATCATAGGTACACTTCAACTGTGAGAGACGGAATCTAAAACAAAAATCCAGAAAATCACATTGTATGATTTTTAAATAATTAATTTGCATTTTATTGCATGACATAAGTATTTGATCACCTACCAACCAGTAAGAATTCCGGCTCTCACAGACCTGTTAGTTTTTCTTTAAGAAGCCCTCCTGTTCTCCACTCATTACCTGTATTAACTGCACCTGTTTGAACTCGTTACCTGTATAAAAGACACCTGTCCACACACTCAATCAAACAGATTCCAACCTCTCCACAATGGCCAAGACCAGAGAGCTGTGTAAGGACATCAGGGATAAAATTGTAGACCTGCACAAGGCTGGGATGGGCTACAGGACAATAGGCAAGCAGCTTGGTGAGAAGGAAACAACTGTTGGCGCAATTATTAGAAAATGGAAGAAGTTCAAGATGACGGTCAATCACCCTCGGTCTGGGGCTCCATGCAAGATTTCACCTCGTGGGGCATCAATGATCATGAGGAAGGTGAGGGATCAGCCCAGAACTACATGGCAGGACCTGGTCAATGACCTGAAGAGAGCTGGGACCACAGTCTCAAAGAAAACCATTAGTAACACACTACGCCGTCATGGATTAAAATCCTGCAGCGCACGCAAGGTCCCCCTGCTCAAGCCAGCGCATGTCCAGGCCCGTCTGAAGTTTGCCAATGACCATCTGGATGATCCAGAGGAGGAATGGGAGAAGGTCATGTGGTCTGATGAGACAAAAATAGAGCTTTTTGCTCTAAACTCCACTCGCCGTGTTTGGAGGAATAGAAGGATGAGTACAACCCCAAGAACACCATCCCAACCGTGAAGCATGGAGGTGGAAACATCATTCTTTGGGGATGCTTTTCTGCAAAGGGGACAGGACGACTGCACCGTATTGAAGGGAGGATGGATGGGGCCATGTATCGCGAGATCTTGACCAACAACCTCCTTCCCTCAGTAAGAGCATTGAAGATGGGTCGTGGCTGGGTCTTCCAGCATGACAACGACCCGAAACACACAGCCAGGGCAACTAAGGAGTGGCTCCGTAAGAAGCATCTCAAGGTCCTGGAGTGGCCTAGCCAGTCTCCAGACCTGAACCCAATAGAAAATCATTGGAGGGGGCCGAAAGTCCGTATTGCCCAGCGACAGCCCCGAAACCTGAAGGATCTGGAGAAGATCTGTAGGGAGGAATGGGCCAAAATCCCTGCTGCAGTGTGTGCAAACCTAGTCAAGAACTACAGGAAACGTATGATCTCTGTAATTGCAAACAAAGGTTTCTGTACCAAATATTAAGTTCTGCTTTTCTGATGTATCAAATACTTATGTCATGCAATAAAATGCAAATTAATTACTTAAAAATCATACAATGTGATTTTCTGGATTTTTGTTTTAGATTCCGTCTCTCATAGTTGAAGTGTACCTATGATAAAAATTACAGACCTCTACATGCTTTGTAAGTAGGAAAACCTGCAAAATCGGCAGTGTATCAAATACTTGTTCTCCCCACTGTATATGCTATATATACGTTTTACTATATATATGCACTATATATATATATATATTCTCTGCTCTTTCACAAATCTGGTCATAAAAAAATGTAAATTTTAGATAATAAAAATACAATTGTCTTCCAATGTGGGGGTGTAGAAGGGGCTAAAAGACTACAGTATCTAACCTTTGACCTTTCCAAGACGGTTTTGAGTTCCTGGAGATCCTGAAAGAGGTGGCCCGTGAAAACACTGACAACCCCGACCTCAGCATTGTCTGGATCGACCCCGACGACTTCCCCCTGGTAAGAACAGGCTGAAGATATGTGAACTGGCTGAACATACTGTGTACAGTGCATTCGGAAAGTATTCAGACCCCTTGACCTTTTCCTAATTTTGTTACATTACAGCCGTATTTAAAATGGATGACATTTTTTTTTAAATCAATCTACACACAATAACCCATAATGACAAAGCAAAAACAGCTTTTTAGAAATGTTTGCAAATTAAAATAAATACATCGAAATAACTTATTTACATAAGTATTCATGCCATTTTCTATGAGACTCGAAATTGAGCTCTGGTGCATCCTGTTGCCATTGATTATCTTTGAGATGTTTCTACAACTTGATTGGAGTCCACCTGTGTTAAATTCAATTGATTGGACATGATTTGGAAAGGCACACACCTGTCTATATAAGTTCCCACAGTTGACAGTGCATGTCAGTACAAAAACCAAGCCATGAGGTCGAAGGAATTGTCCATAGAGCTCCGAAACAGGATTGTGTCGAGGCACAGATTTTGGGAAGGGTACCAAAAAATGTCTGCAGCGTTGAAGATCCCCAAGAACACAGTGGCCTCCCTCATTCTTAAATCAAAGAAGTTTGGAAGCACCAAGACACTTCCTAGAGCTGGTCACCCGGCCAAACTGAGCAATCGGGAGAGAAGGGCCTTGGTCAGGGAGGTGAACAAGAACCCGATGGTCACTCTGACAGAGCTCCAGAGTTCCTCTATGGAGATGGGAGACCCTTCCAGAAGGACAAGCATCTCTTTAGCACTCCACCAATCAGGCCTTTAAGGTAGAGTGGCTGGACGGAAGGTAATCCACAGTAAAAGACACATGACAGCCCACTTGGAGTTTGCCAAAAGGAACCGAAAGGACTTTCAGACCATGAGAAACAAGATTCTCTGGTCTGATGAAACCAAGATTCAACCCTTTGGCCTCAATGCCAAGCGTCACGTCTGAAGGAAACCTGGCGCCATCCCTACAATGATACATGGTGGTGGGAACATCATGCTGTGGGGATGTTTTTCAGCGGCAGGGACTGGGAGACTAGTCAGGATCAAGGGAAAGATGAACGGAGCAAAGTACAGAGAGATCCTTGATGAAAACCTGCTCCAGAGCGCAAAGGACCTCAGGCTGGGGCAAAGCTTCACCTTCCAAAAGGATAAGAACCCTAAACACACAGCCAAGACAACACAGGAGTGGCTTCGGGACAAGTCTCTGAATGTCCTTGAGTGGCCCAGCCAGAGCCCGGACTTGAACCCGATCGAACATCTCTGGAGAGACCTGAAAATAGCTGCAATGCAATGCAGTGCCTTAGACCACTGTGCCACTCTGGAGGTATACCCAAGAATACCTACAGTAGCAGACCTACAGTAATATACCTACAGTAGTAGACCTACAGAAATATACCTACAGTAATATACCTACAGTAGTAGACCTTCAGTAGTAGACCTACAGTAGTAGACCTACAGTAGTAGACTTACAGTAGCAGACCTACAGTAGTAGACTTACAGTAGCAGACCTACAATAGTAGACTTACAGTAGCAGACCTACAGTAATATACCTACAGTAGTAGACCTACAGTAATATACCTACAGTAGTAGACCTACAGAAATATACCTACAGTGATATACCTACAGTAATATACCTACAGTAGCAGACCTACAGTAGTAGACTTACTGTAGCAGACCTACAATAGTAGACTTACAGTAGCAGACCTACAGTAATATACCTACAGTAGTAGACCTACAGAAATATACCTACAGTGATATACCTACAGTAGTAGACCTACAGTATCAGACCTACAGTAGTAGACTTACAGTAGTAGACTTACAGTAGCATACCTACAATAGTATACTTACAGTAGCAGACCTACAGTAGTAGACCTACAATAGTAGACTTACAGAAGCAGGCCTACAGTAGTAGACTTACAGTAGTGGACCTACAGTAGTAGACTTACAGTAATATACCTACAGTAGTAGACCTACAGACACATAAAAGCTTCGTTATAAACTGGGTGGTTCGAGCCCTGAATGCCAATTGGCTGACCGCCGTGGTATATCATATCGTATACCACGGGTATGACAAAACATGTATTTTTACTGCTCTAATTCCATTGGTTACAAGTTTATAATAGCAATACGACAGTTCGGGGGTTTGTGATATATGGCCAATATACCATGGCTAAGGACTGTGTCCTGGCACCCCACTTTGCATTGTGCCTAACAACAGCCCCTAGCAGTCGTATATTGGCCATATAGCACACCCCCCCGGGCCTTATTGCTTCAGTATCCCCCTCAGTACATCATTCAGCCACCAGAGAGCTGTAGTGGTCAACAAACATTCCTCACAGAGAGATCTGAGTCTCTCACTTTCAGTTTCTACATGACTTGCAGCTCTCTGTAGCTTTGTCCTTATAATACCATGTAATATTTATTGTCCAATAAATCTTATCCTTATCTCATACTGTCACTGCCTTGAACAAATACATGTCTAAAATGCTGTCCCTCCACACCTGATTCCACTAATCAAAGGTTTGCTGATGGGCCAAAAACTATATCATTGTACTCCTTTGTCTTCCCAGGACCAGGCTTGAAGAAACACTGAGCTAAACTAAAGACAACCATTGCATTTACAGTAGGGCATAACTCTGGACCCAATCTAGTAGCTGTGTAAGATATCTTTGTAACACGGAACATATTATATGGGAAGGGAAGGGTTTTTCCAAACAAGGAATAAAATCTGGCCCCCAGTTGATGGCCCTAGTTCTGGTTAGGAAAGATTATGGTCATGTTACATGTTCAGCAAGAAGTCAGGGCTCTACAGTCTAGACACATACAAGCTTCAGTAGCACCCTCAGTAGATCATTCAGGCACCAGAGAGCTGTAGTTGTCCAACAACATTCCTTGCAGAGATATAAGTTTCACACCCAGTTTCTAACTGAAAAAACATTCCTTTGCG
>NC_092116.1:22142172-22169179 GCF_045679555.1 Salvelinus alpinus
CATTTTGTTTTGTTACAGTTTGTGTCACTGATCTACTCATAACTTCAAAGTAGAATTTTTTTTTTTAAAGAAAGGTTTACAAATGGAAAAAAAGAAAAAGCTGGAATATCTTGAGTATTCAACCCCTTTGTTATGGCCAGCCTAAATAAGTTCAGGATTACAAATGTAATTAACAAATCACATAATACTTTGCATGGACTTTGTGTGCAATAACAGAGGTTAACATGATTTTTCAATGACTACTCCATCTCTGGACCCCACAAATACAATGATCTGTGAGGTCCCACAGTCGAGTAGTACATTTCAAGCACATATTTGACTACAAAGACCAGGGAGGTTTTTCAATGCCTCGCAAAGGAGGGCACCGATTGATGAATATCCATCCCTTTGAGCATGACAAAGTTATTAATTACACTTTGGATGGTGTATCAATACACCCAGTCACTACAAAGACACAGGCATCCTTCCTAAGGCAGTTGCTGGAGAGAAAGGTGACTTTAAAACACTTACAGAGTTTAATGGCTATGATAGGAAAAAACAGGATGGATCAAGAACATTTCATAATTTTGTAGTAGCCCTGAACTAACTCGCCTGATTCACCTAGTCAAGGGCTTGAGGATTTTTAACAATTTGAATCAGGTGTGCTAGCTGTGGAACAGTTCAAATACCTGGAACGGCTTGGGCTCCCCGAGCAGAGGTTTGAGAACCCTTGCCTTAAATGGCAGATTGATAAGACGGAAGGCTGGACAGAATAAATATATTCCAAACATGCATTCTATTTGTAAAAAGGCACTAAATTAATACTGCAAAACTGTCGTAAAGAAATTACATTTTAGTTTGGAATAAAAAGCATTATGTTTGGGGCAAATTCAACACAACACATGACTGAGTACCGCTCTTCATATTTTCAAGCACGGTGGTGTCTGCATCATGTTATGGGTATGCTTTTCATTGGCTAGTACCAGCTTTCTTTTATTTAACCTTTATTTACCTAGGCAAGTCATTTAAGAACAAATTCTCATTTACAATGACGGCCTAGGAACATTGGGTTAACTACCTTGTTCAGGGGCAGAACAACAGATGTTTACCTTGTCAGCTCAGGGATTCGATCTAGCAACCTTTCAGTTACTGGCCCAACGCTCTAACCACTAGGCTACCTGCCGCCCCCAGATGCTTTTTTTAGGTTAAAAATAAATGGAAAGGAGCTAAGCACAGACAGCATAATAGTGGTTCAGTCTCTTCTCCAAAAGACAAATTCACCTTACAGCTGGAAAATACCCTAAAACCCAAAGCCAAATCTACACTGGAGTTGCTTACCAAGACAACACCAAATATTCAATAGTTACATGGTTACGATTTTGACAATATCTGCTTGAAAATCTATGGCAAAACTTGAAAATGGCTGTCTAGCAATGATCAACAACCAACTTGACAGAGCTTTAAATTTTTTTAAAAGAATAATGGGCAAATATTGCACAATCCAGGCCTGCAAACCTCTTAGAGACTTACCCTGAAAGACTCACAGCTGTAAGGTGATTCTAACATGTATTGACTCAGGGGGTTGAATACTTATCCAATCTAATCAAAATAAATGTTTTGTTTTCCATTAATTAAAAAAATATGTATAATATTCTTCCACTTTGACAGTAGAGCATTTTTATCACGCTTTGTAACACAACAATATTTATAAAAGGTCAAGGGGTGTGAATACTTTCTGACGGCACTCTATGCCTCAATGCAGTCATATTCGTGGCTTATTGGGGGTGTGGCTTTCAACAAGTTATTTTTGGCAACCCATCCCATGAGAGTGAATATCATTCCAGTTCATCTGTTCTGTTCTGTTTCATAACCACTGCTTGCTATGAATTCCATCTGATGGTGTTTGCTTGTGTAGGTAAAAAGACAAATCATGTCTAGTTTGGAACACTGACAAGTAAAGAGCAAATTGTATAAATATATATATATATATACACTGCTCAAAAACATAAAGGGAACACTTAAACAACACAATGTAACTCCAAGTCAATCACACTTCTGTGAAATCAAACTGTCCACTTAGGAAGCAACACTGATTGACAATAAATTTCACATGCTGCTGTGCAAATGGAATAGACAAAAGGTGGAAATTATAGGCAATTAGCAAGACACCCCCAATAAAGGAGTGGTTCTGCAGGTGGTGACCACAGACCACTTCTCAGTTCCTATGCTTCCTGGCTGATGTTTTGGTCACTTTTGAATGCTGGCGGTGCTTTCACTCTAGTGGTAGCATGAGACGGAGTCTACAACCCACACAAGTGGCTCAGGTAGTGCAGCTCATCCAGGATGGCACATCAATGCGAGCTGTGGCAAGAAGGTTTGCTGTGTCTGTCAGCGTAGTGTCCAGAGCATGGAAGCGCTACCAGGAGACAGGCCAGTACATCAGGAGACGTGGAGGAGGCCGTAGGAGGGCAACAACCCAGCAGCAGGACCGCTACCTCCGCCTTTGTGCAAGGAGGAGCACTGCCAGAGCCCTGCAAAATGACCTCCAGCAGGCCACAAATGTGCATGTGTCTGCTCAAACGGTCAGAAACAGACTCCATGAGGGTGGTATGAGGGCCCGACGTCCACAGGTGGGGGTTGTGCTTACAGCCCAACACCGTGCAGGACGTTTGGCATTTGCCAGAGAACACCAAGATTGGCAAATTCGCCACTGTGCTCTTCACAGATGAAAGCAGATTCACGCGCACATGTGACAGACGTGACAGAGTCTGGAGACGCCGTGGAGAACGTTCTGCTGCCTGCAACATCCTCCAGCATGACCGGTTTGGCGGTGGGTCAGTCATGGTGTGGGGTGGCATTTCTTTGGGGGGCCGCACAGCCCTCCATGTGCTCGCCAGAGGTAGCCTGACTGCCGTTAGGTACCGAGATGAGATCCTCAGACCCCTTGTGAGACCATATGCTGGTGCGGTTGGCCCTGGGTTCCTCCTAATGCAAGACAATGCTAGACCTCATGTGGCTGGAGTGTGTCAGCAGTTCCTGCAAGAGGAAGGCATTGATGCTATGGACTGGCCCGCCCGTTCCCCAGACCTGAATCCAATTGAGCACATCTGGGACATCATGTCTCGCTCCATCCACCAACGCCACGTTGCACCACAGACTGTCCAGGAGTTGGCGGATGCTTTAGTCCAGGTCTGGGAGGAAATCCCTCAGGAGACCATCCGCCACCTCACCAGGAGCATGCCCAGGCGTTGTAGGGAGGTCATACAGGCACGTGGAGGCCACACACTACTGAGCCTCATTTTGACTTGTTCTAAGGACATTACATCAAAGTTGGATCAGCCTGTAGTGTGGTTTTCCACTTTCATTTTGAGTGTGACTCCAAATCCAGACCTCCATGGGTTGATAAATTTGATTTCCAATGATAATTTTTGTGTGATTTTGTTGTCAGCACATTCAACTATTTAAAGAAAAAAATATTTAATAAGAATATTTCATTCATTCAGATCTAGGATGTGTTATTTTAGTGTTCCCTTTATTTTTTGAGCAGTGTATATATATATATATATATATATATATATATATATATATATACAGTACCAGTCAAAAGTTTGGACACACCTACTCATTCAAGGGTTTTTCTTAATTTGTACTATTTTCTATATTCTAGAATAATAGTGAAGACATCAAATCTATGAAATAACACATATGGAATGATGTAGCAACCAAAAAAGCGTTAAACAAATCAAAATATATTCTTCAAAGTAGCCACCATTTGCCTTGATGACAGCTTTGCACACTCCTCTCAATCAGCTTCACCTGGAATGCTTTTCCAACAGTTTTGAAGGAGTTCCCACAAATACTGATCACTTGTTGGCTGCATTTCCTTCACTCCGCAGTCAAACTCATCCCCCACTATCTCAATTGGGTTGAGGTCAGGTGATTGTGGAGGCCAGGTCATCCAATGCAGGACTCCATCACTCTCCTTGGTCAAATAGCCCTTACACATCCTGGAGGTGAGTTTTGGGTCATTGTCCTGTTGAAATATAAATTATAGTCTCACTAAGCGCAAACCAGATGGGATGGCGTATCACTATAGAATGCTGTGGTAGCCATGCTGATTAAGCAGTCAACCCAGCCAAATTTTACACTGTTTCTCATTCAGCTGCATACCTGAATCGTCATTAAGTAAGTGGTTCCCCAACAAGGGGTCGCAACCCCATATTAAAATGGTGTTGCGTGAGAATGTCCAAAATCCAGAAGAACAAAATATAGAACAAAATATACAGTTGAAGTTGGAAGTTTATATACACTTAGGTTGAAGTCATTAAAACTCGTTTTTCAACCACTCCACAAATTTCTTGTTAACAAACTATAGTTTTGGCAAGTCGGTTAGGACATCTACTTTGTGCATGACACAAGTAATTTTTCCAACAATTTATTTCACTTATAATTCACTGTATCACAAATCCAGTGTGTCAGAAGGTTACATACACTAAGTTGACTGTGACGTTAAACAGCTTGGGAAATTCCAGAAAATGATGTCATGGCTTTAGAAGCTTCTGATAGGCAAATTGACATCATTTGAGTCAATTGGAGGTGTACCTGTGGATGTATTTCAAGGCCTACCTTCAAACGCAGTGCATCTTTGCTTGACATCATGGGAAAATCAAAAGAAAGCAGCCAAGACCTCAGAAAACAAATTGAATACCTCCACAAGTCTGGTTCGTCCTTGAGAGCAATTTCCAAACACCTGAAGGTACCACGTTCATCTGTGCAAACAATAGTATGCAAGTATAAACTCCATGGGACCACGCAGCCGTCATACTGCTCAGGAAGGAGACGCGTTCTGTCTCCTCGAGATGAACGTACTTTGTTGCGAAAAGTGCAAATCAATTCCAGAACAACAGCAAAGGATATTGTGAAGATACTGGAGGAAACAAGTACAAAAGTATCTATTTCCACAGTAAAACGAGTCCTATATCGACATAACCTGAAAGGCAGCTCAGCAAGGAATAAGCCACTGCTCAAAATTCACCCAACTTATTGTGGGAAGCTTGCGGAAGCCCAAAACGTTTGACCCAAGTTAAACAATTTAAAGGCAATGCTACCAAATTCTAATTGCGTGTATGTAAACTTCTGACCCACTGGGAATGTGATGAAAGAAATAAAAGCTGATATAAATAATTCTCTCTACTATTATTCTGACTTTTCACATTCTTAAAATATATTGGTGATGCTAACTGACCTAAGACGGAATTTTTACTAGGATTTAATGTCAGGAATTGTGAAAAACTGAGTTTAAATGTATTTGGCTAAGGTGTATGTAAACTTCCGACTTCAACTGTATATTATAATATCGTCTTTGTATCTCAAAATCATTTTAATGTGGTCAACCTTAAAAATCTAAATGAAAATAATTCTAATCAAAAAGATAAAATTCAAACAGAGAGCATCCTTAGATCATGGGAAAAGGCCACACTTGGATCATTCCCACAGTGAATGGCTAGGTCCGCAACACTGTGAAACCACACACTACTGCACAGACTTTTATATTACCGGCCGCAAATGCTAAGGTAAAAACAATGTGTGGGGAGGCAGAGGCACAGAAACTCACATCAATACCTTTGTCAGGTAACACTGTTAAACAAATCATTTATGCTGTTGCTAGCAAGAAAGAGGAAACTGCCTGAACGACTCAACAACTCCCCACCTGATGCTCTCCAAATGGACGTTAGCTTTGAGGGCCGAGATGCCCATGCGTTGACGTTTGTTCAATATACATGTCGAGGGATGGTATTCACGAGGACATATTGTTGTGTCTCACGGTTCCCGAGGATGAAACAGCACAGTGGATGTTTAGTGTGTGTTCAGTGTATGTTCAGCTGCATGGCTATATTGATGAAAATCAGATTCCATGGGATCGAATGGTGGGCTTTTGCACAGATGGGGCTCCATCTATGGTGGGACGGCAGGCAGGCCTCTGCACTCTAGTTATGAATGTGTCTCACTCTGCCATATGGACACATTATATGATACACCAAGAGCAACTGGTGGCAAAAGAGCTGAGCACAGAACTCGGAGATGTACTGCAGCAGGTAACTTTGATTGTAAACTACATCAAACCACATCCACTGTGCGCACGCCTGTTCGCAAAACTATGTGGAGATATGGGATCAGAGCATGACGATGTTCTAATACACACCGAGGCTTGATGGTTTTCGAAGGGGAGTGTTGGAAAGATTTTTCACATTGAGAGAGGAACTGTTTGGTTGACTTGGTTGATTTTCTGTGTAATGAAAAGAAAATGTGTCTCCTTGCCTATGTAACAGACATATTTGTGAAAATGAATAAATTGAACGCAAGCACGCAGGGGAAATACAAAAACATTCTACAGATGAGTGAACGAATCAGTGGAATCAGAAATAATCATAATTGGAGAGAGACCTACCTCCCAATCCATTTGACTGCGATCCTGGCTCAGTTAACATGCTGGTAAGTGAAATTGAACAGCTGATTGAGCTTTCATGTGACCGAATGCATTCACAGGTCACTACGAAGGAGTTTTGGTACTTGATTCAAAGGGAATACCCTGCAATCTCCCTCTGAGCATTAATAGAGAGCTCAAAACAGCTGGGAACTTGGAACTGGAGATCTCCAACTTCAAAAATTGTTTTGAATGGTCATCCAACTCGGAATTCCAACTCAGAAAGTCGGTCCTCTTTCTAGAGCTCCGACTTTCTGACCTGAAAATCACTGACGTCATGATTTGACCTCATATGATTTGACCTCGAGTTCCATATTGTCTTGAAAGCACCATAAAACTCATGGTACCCTTCGCCAGCTCATATCTGTGTGAAGCTAGATTCAGTGCTCTCATCTGCGTTAAAACCAAATATCGATTCAGGTTGGATGTGACAGCAGAGATGAGGTGCGTACTGTTGACCACATCCCCTGATTTTGAGAAGCTCCTACGCGAAATGCATCAAGCACACTCATCTCATTAGTGCTGGTGGGATACATCATGGTGAGTGAGAAGACAATCAGAAACACTGTTAGAATGTTTTTCAATTGACTGTCATAGCCCCAAATAAAAAAGTAAAAAATGTCTGTTAATTATTATTATTATTTTTTACATGGTTGGGGTCGTGATAATTTTTAGATATCAAAATGAGGTCATGGGAACCACTGGATAGAGTACATATGTGGCTTGCAGTAACTAAACTGGCCATGGGGGGAGGGGGGGGGGCGTAGCTTTCCTATAAAGCACTGTACTGAGAAAGTCAATAAGATCCTGTTGTGTTGATTTAACCTGGACTCTCCCAGTTTCCCTACATGATTCTTTCTGGAAAGTTCAACTGACTGGTTACACATTGACCAGAATAGCTGCAGTATGTTGTCTCCTTATCAAATCTTTTGGTTCTCACATGGACACTCACTAGCATTTAGCATTAGTAAGTTGGTAAATGGGTACTCGGTATAAATAATATTTGAGACTATAGTGATACATATACAAACAAACAGGACATTCATTTATACACAAGGTAAGTGTCTGAAAAATCATCACCATAGTGTCTTGAAATTAATCCTCCTTGATTCCCTCTTCCCTCTCTCTTTTATATATTTCTCTCTCTCCCCCTCGCTGACTAACCATTGCGCGTTATTGTTTTATTACTGTATCTTTGAAATGTTATACTAGTGGGTTAACAATAATCCTTTTGATATGAGACAACTTGAAATATCCCTGAAAAACAAGCCTTCAACAGGATAACTGAACTACTGCCTTTGTAAAACTAACTAATCACTTTTAGAATGTAATCCTTTCTTGTAATGTCTATGGAATTGAACTAGCATAGTAGGAAGTGATATGGGTAGTACTTTATTTTACGGGTATATAAATTACACATTTGCTAGGACATTATAAGGTTTCAATGGGTACTTTATGGTACTTACTTCAAATAATTGTACACAACTGGTAACTTTTAGTGCTTGTTCCAATGAGTCCCAAAGGTAACAGTTTACTGTAGGTGTCCTTATTCATACATTCATAAAGCCTTTATTACAGCTATATAACACATTATAACATTTGCCTTAAGCTGTAATGAGTCGTTTCAAATAGTTATGAGTAACGGCTGTCGTGTCTTTGCTATCATTAAATTGAAGACTTATAGTTTTTATCAAAGATTTCTGTAATTAGGGATTACGCGATCAACTGAGTTGGAACGTAACTAATTAACTATGAATTCGAGGGCACCAGGGAAAGTAGTCAGATTACAAAGTTATAATTTCCCAATATAACCTTTCAGATATTTTCATATCTGATCAATAGTCTTCTGATTAATGATTTTTTTATTTTTACCTCACGTTAGTCTCATTCCAAACGTCGTAAATTGTTGGTTATCTGCACGAACCCAGTCTTCACTATGAGTCATCCATACATCAATTGTCTTAAATCATTTATTTATTACTAACTAAGTAATTCACAGAAATGCATAAACAAACAAACAAACTTAAAAATGGTTACATGAAATGATGGGAGAAATATGCCCTAGTGGGCTGAACCGGCATGGCGGCTTGTTAGACAAAGGGAAAATTGGCGTTCGACCAAGAAGTCACTACAGAGTTCATAATTATAACAATTGACATGCTAATCCTTTACACATGAACGCTCACTCATTCGGGAACAATTGCAATCAATATATATATATATATATTTACGCTCATTGTGTGTCGTCTTGATCGCTGGAGGAAAGTTTGTTTCTGTTGGAGATTCGTCGGTCTCTGTCCTGGTTATTGTGGATAATTCAGAGTGACATTCGTTATAGAATGGATGTTTCGGCGGTTGTCTTTCTTCGCGTTCATTGATGCCGAATTCCTAGCTGCAGACTAGTAGTCAATATCAAAGACTTGTTCTTATTCGTCTAAGAGTTTAACCACGTGGTATGGTTAAAGATTCAGCAATGTTACTTAACCTTCTCCTCCTATGGAGAAAAACATGGTCTACTGATAATTTCTCAGAGTTGAGCTTTTATTTGGATTGCAGAGAGGGGCTGTCCCAGGGTGTCTGACCCAACTGGCTCAGGGGCGGGTCCTCGGATTTAGTTCAAATCAAACGGGATTTGTATTTTTCTTCATTAACCAGTCCAAAATCATATTACACAATTATATAAACAGTATCATACTCACTCATTCATTTTATACAACAAACAGATGTAAACCTCATATCTGAGGTTATTATATAAACAGCGGTATGGTAATGTAGCCACCCTATCTCTCATGAGTTTCCCACATGGGGACAAACGGACCGGTTCATAGCTGGAATCTTCACCAATCTACCCTCTCTTCTAATACTGTTTGGCCATGAGGAGATTCTCAGGAATTTACGACGTCTCTCTGTGATCACAGCATGGGTTGAAGGAGGAAAGGGAGAGGCAGGGAGAGGGGGATGGGGCTTGCTATACCCAAGCAGGCAACGTCATGACACGGCATAAGATTTTACAAAACTAGCTATAAATGTTGTTGAAATGAAACAGCTGATTGAGCTTTCATGTCACCGAATTCATTCACGGGTCACTACGAAGGAGTTTTGGTTCCTGATTCAAAGGGAAGACCGTGCCGTCTGCTTCTGACCTTTAATGTCGCCTTCAAAACAACTGGGAACTTGGAACTGGAACTCGGAAATCTCTGACTTCCAAAAAATTGTTTTGAGCGGTCATTCAACTCGGAATTCTAACTTGAGAACTCAGGCCTTTTTCGAGAGCATGAATATCCAACTTGAAAGTCAATGACGTCGTGATTTGACCTCGAGGTCCATGTTGTCTTTTAACTTCTTATGGCTGAAGGGGCAGTATTGAGTAGCTTGGATGAAAGGTGCCCATATCAAACGGCCTGCTCCTCAGTCATAGTTCCTAATATTTGCATATTATTATTAGTATTGGATAGAAAACACTCAAAAGTTTCTAAAACTGTTTGAATTATGTCTGTGAGATTAACCTCTAACGAGTCTTCCTCCCGGATCCGGGATCCTCCTCATCAAAAAAGCTGACTAGCATAGCCTAGCCTAACGCGACAGGGATATCATATAATATAATTTCATGAAATCACAAGTCCAATACAGCAAATGAAAGATAAACATATTGTGAATCCAGCCATAATTTCCGATTTTTTATATGCTTTACAGCAAAAACACAATATATATTTATATTAGCTCACCACAATAGCCAAACACACAACGCCATGTTTTCACCATGTTTCCACCGCATAGGTAGTTTTCACAAAAGCCACAAATAGAGATAAAATTAATCACTAACCTTGAACAACTTCATCAGATGACAGTCTTATAACGTCATGTTATACAATACATTTATGTTTTGTTCGTAACTGTGCATATTTGAGGTATAAATCATCGTTTTACATTGCATCCACCATCACAAATAGCACCAAAACAGCCAGAATTTTTACAGAGAGCAACGTGAAATACATAAATACTCATCATAAAACATTTATGAAATATACATGTTGTACAGCAAATGAAAGATAACCATCTTGTGAATCCAGCCAATATTTCCGATTTTTTAAGTGTTTTACAGCGAAACACAATATATAAATAGCCAAACACACAACGCCATTTATTCACCGTAAAGATAGCTTTCACAAAACCGACAAATAGAGATAAAATTAATCACTAACCTTTGGACAACTTCATCAGATGACAGTCTTATAACATCATGTTATACAATACATTTATGTTTTGTTCGAAAATGTGCATATTTAGAGCTACAAATCCTGGTTTTACATTGTGAATACGTAGTCATAATGCACAAAATTCTCCGGAGATATTTTGGACAGTCACCTAATCTAACCAAAGAACTCATCATAAACTTTACAAAAAAATACATGTTGTACAGCAAATGAAAGATACACTGGTTCTTAATGCAACCGCTGTGTTAGATTTTTAAAAATAACTTTAGTACAACATACAGCATGCAATATTGTGAGACAGCGCTCACATATTCTCCGCCTTGTTGTAGCCAACATTAACCACAAAAATACGAAATAACATCATAAATATTCTCTTACTTTTGATGATCTTCCATCAGAATGTTGTGCAAGGAGTCCTAGTTCCAGAATAAATCGTTGTTTGGTTTTAGAATGTCAATTTCTTCTGTCGAATTAGCAACTTTGGCTAGCATTGTGGCGCGAACATGCCCATCAACTCTTGGCGCATGGAACGAAAAATTCCAAAAATCACAATAAACGTCGAATAAACTGGTCAAACTCGGTTGAAAATCCTACTTTATGATGTTTTTCTCATATGTATCCAATAAAATCAGAGCCGGAGCATTTCGTCGTGTATAAGTAACGCATTTCAGAAGACAATGTGGAGTTCCACCCTGCGCAGTTGAAAACTGACAAAAGAGCGGATCTGTCACTCCAAAAGCTCTCATTCGGCCTCACATCAAGCTAGACACCCCATTCAACCTTCTACTGCCTGTTGACATCTAGTGGAAGGCGTATGAAGTGCATAGAGATCCATAAATATAAGCCAGTTGAATAGGCAGGCCCTGACACAGAGCCCCATTTTCAGAATGTTCACTTCCTGTTTGGAAGTTTGCTGCCAAATGAGTTCTGTTTTACTCACAGATATAATTCAAACAGTTTTAGAAACTTCAGAGTGTTTTCTATCCAATAGTAATAATAATATGCATATTGTATGATCTAGAACAGAGTACGAGGCAGTTTAATTTGGGCACGATTTTTTCCCAAAGTGAAAACAGCTCCCCCTATTAAGAAGAATTTAACAGAACTCATATTGGCAGGCAAAATCCTGAGTTGAAATCAAAACAGGAAGTCAGAAATCTGAGCCTGTATGTATTCACCAGAGTCCCCTTAAGAAATAAGACCTGTTATGGCTGCAAGCCCGACGCCGGTACACCTATGACAACATCCAGCTCAAGTGCAGGGCGCGAAATTCAAAATCTATTTTTTTTAAAATATTTAACTTTCACACATTAACAAGTCCAATACAGCATTTGAAAGATAAACATCTTGTGAATCCAGCCAACATGGTCGATTTTTAAAATGTTTTACAGAGAAAACACCACATATATTTATGTTAGTTCACCACCAAATAAAAAAGAGGACAGACATTTTTCACAGCACAAGTAGGATGCAGGTAGCATGCACAAGCTAACCTAACTAACCTAGAACCAACCTAAATAACCTAGAAAAAACTCCTTCAGATGACAGTCCTATAACATGTTACACAATAAATCTATGTTTTGTTCAAAAAATTTGCATATTTTAGCTATAAATCAGTTTTACATTACTGCTACCATCATAGCTACAGTCAGAAATCGCACGGGAGTAGCCAGAGAAAATACAGACACCAACGTCAACTACCTAATTACTCATCATAAAACATTTCAGAAAAATATATGGTGGATAGCTAATGAAAGACAAAGATCTTGTGAATACAGCCAATATTTCCGATTTTTAAAATGTTTTACAGCGAAAACACCACATATATTTATGTTAGCTCACCACCAAATACAAAAGACAGACAGACACATTTTTCACAGCAACGGTAGCATGCAAGTAGCATGCACAAAGCTAACCTAACTAACCTAGAACCAACCTAAATAACCTAGAAAAAACTCCCTCAGATGACAGTCCTATAACATGTTACACAATAAATCTATGTTTTGTTCGAAAAATGTGCATATTTTAGCTATAAATCAGTTTTACATTACTGCTACCATCATAGCTACAGTCAGAAATCGCACGGGAGTAGCCAGAGAAAATACAGACACCAACGTCAACTACCTAATTACTCATCATAAAACATTTCAGAGAAATATATGGTGGATAGCTAATGAAAGACAAAGATCTTGTGAATACAGCCAATATTTCCGATTTTTGAAGTGTTTTACAGCGAAAACACAATATATCGTTATATTAGCTTACTACAATAGTTAACAGACAGCAGCATTGATTCTAGTCAAACGGTAGCGATAGCACAGTTCGACAGATATATGAAAAAGCATCCCAAATTGGGTCCTTATCTTTGTTGATCTTCCATCAGAATGTTCTCCAAGGTGTCCTTTGTTCAGAACCGTCTTTATTTGGAACCAGAACGAACGATTTCCCTCTTGAATTAGCAAGCACACTGGCCGTGCGGTGCTAACCTCTCCTTCTTCACAAAATTCTTGCGACGCATCACGTCTAAAGTCCAGAATAATTTTCAATAATATAATTAAACTATATTGAAAAAACATACTTTAGGATGATATTGTGATATGTATCAAATAAAATCGAAGCCAGAGATCATATTCACCTATAACGAGGGTTTTCCAGGAGCCGAGTCAAGGTCCAACTTCGCGCCCAGGAAAAAAAATAAATGGCGGTCCTCCCAAGAGGTTGTGTTCAATCCCAGGACGAGATAATCAAGTCATTTCTGCTATCACTTCCGCATGACACCCAGGGGAAGGTGTATGACGTGTTTCTACAGTCCTAAGTGACATACCCTTTTATAGAGGTTGTGTTCAATCCCAGGACAAGATAATCAAGTAATTTCTGCTCTCACTTCCGCATGACACCCAGGGGAAGGTGTATGACGTGTTTCTACAGTCCTAAGTGACATGCCCTTTTATAGACAAGCTCTTGAAGAGAGACTTCGCATTTGGAAATCTCACTTCCGGATAGGAAATGGGCTGTAAAAAGAGTTATGTTCCACTTAGAGAAATAATTCAAACGGTTTTAGAAACTAGAGAGTGTTTTCTATCCAATAGTAATAATAATATGCATATTGTACGAGCAAAAATTGAGTATGAGGCCGTTTGAAAATGGGCACCTTTTTCCAGTTATTCAATACGCCCCCTGCAGCCATAACAAGTTAAGAGTTATGAATGATGTTGCACTGCCTAGGGGTTCCACTAGATGTCAACCATCAATAGAAATTTCAATGAGACTTCTATGATGTTGTGGGAGAGAATGATAGCAGAATCAGTCAAGTGTCCATCAAGCAGCCATTTTCTGATCATGCTTTTTTTTCATGGAAGTCACCTACGTTCCATTGCTCACGCAGACAAGAACGAATACTCTGGTTTGAACTTTATTGAAGCTATATGTTAAAAACATCCTATTGATTGATTCAGTACTTAGTTTGAAATGTTTCTTCGACAGGTAATATCACCAGATGAAAGATACAGCTCTTGTGAATCCAGCCATAATTTCTGATTTTTAAAATGTTTTACAGGGAAGACACAATATGTAAATCTATTAGCTAACCACGTTAGCAAAAGACACCACTTTTTTTACTCCACCAGTTTTTTACTCCATCAGCAGCTATCACTAATTCGACTAAATAAAGATATATATAGCCACTAACCAAGAAACAACTTCATAAGATGACAGTCTGATAACATATGTATGGTATAGCATATGTTTTTTTAGAAAAATGTGCATTTTTCAGGTATAAATCACAGTTTACCATTGCAGCCAGTATCACAAAACTCACCCAAAGCGACTAGAATAACTACAGAGAGCAACGTGTATTACCTAATTACTCATCTTAAAACATTTCTGAAAAATACACAGCGTACAGCAAATGAAAGCCCAACATCTTGTGAATCCAGAAAATATTTCAGATTTTCTAAGTGTTTTACAGCGAAAACACAATATATCGTTATATTAGCATACCACATGAGCTAACATCACCCCAGCATTCATTCAAGGCAAAGAGAGCGATAACGTTATCATCACCAAAATATATTAATTTTTTCACTAACCTTCTCAGAATTCTTCAGATGACAGTCCTGTAACATCATATTACACAATGCATATAGAGTTTGTTCGAAAATGTGCATATTTAGCATCACAAATCGTGGTTATGCTATGTAAACAGTCAAAACATGGCATGCATTTCTGGCCGGCGCCATCTTGGAAAGGCACATAAGTTTACGATTATTTATCGATTAGATTGACAAAAAAAATACAGGTTGGACAGCTAATGAAAGATGCATTGGTTATTAATGCAACCGCTGATTTATATTTTTAAAATTAACATTACTAGACATACAGTGTGCGTTAGAGCCAGACTAGTGCCGCAACAATGGCTGACAAATGCGTTTACATTTTTCCACATAAATACGGAATAAAATCATAAATAGCTCTTACTTTTGGACGAGCTTCCATCAGTATCTTGGGCAATGTGTCCTTTGTCCAAAAGAATCGTTCCTTTGTTGTAAAACGACCTCTTCAACTTCGGAACTAGCAGCTAACGATAGCTACACGGCACACACATGTCCAAATCCTCAAACGCAATACTAAGGAAATGCCGAAAAATCGCAATATACTCGCATAAACTGATATAAATCGGTTTCAAATAACTTCGTTATGATGTTTCTAACCACTATATCGAATAAAATGACAGACAGATATATCTTAGGTCGATAACAAGAGCTTTTGAGCATGCAATTCTGATGTCCTCTTCTGCGCAATGGCGAGCGTCGAAAAGAACGTACATGTCACTCCTTTGCCTTTTATAAACTCCGAGAGGCACGTAGAAAGCCCATTCCACTTCTCATTGGTTACTGACATCCAGGGGAAGGCGGGTGCAGTTCATTTCGGTCCATAGGATATACACAGAGCTTAAAACTGAACTGAGAACAGAGACTATTTTTTCAGACCTTCGCAGTTCCTGTCATGGATTTCGCTGCAGATAGAGTTCTGGGTCACCCACAGACATAATTCAAACGGTTTTAGAAACTAGAGATTGTTTTCTATCCAATATTAATAATAATATGCATATTGTACGAGCAAGAATTGAGTACGAGGCAGTTTAATTTGGAGACGCAAAATGTCGAAGTTGAAACAGCACCCCCTGTAGTGACAAGAAGTTAAGAAACATGTATGTCTGAGGAATTTTAATTATGAGATTTCTGTTGTTTTGAATTTGGCGCTCTGCACTTTCACTGGCTGTTGTCATATCATCCCCTTACCGGGACTGCAGCCATAAGAATTAACATCAGAAGCCTCCTCCCTAAGTTTATTTTACTCACTGCTTTAGCACACTCCGCCAACCCTGATGTCTTGTCTGAATCCTGGCTAAGGAATGCCACCAAAAATTCTGAGATTTCCATAACCAACTACAACATTTTCCGTCAAGATAGAACTATCTACCTCAAAGATAGCCTGCAGAGTTCTGTCATACTTTCCAGGTCTATGCCCAAACAGTTCGAGCTTCTAATTTTAAAAATGAATCTCTCCAGAAATAAATCTCTCATTGTTGCCGCCTATTATAGACCCCCCTCAGCTCCCAGCTGTGCCCTGGACACCATATGTGAATTGATTGCCCCCCATCTATATTCAGAGTTTGTTCTGTTAGGTGACCTAAACTGGGATACGCTTTACACCTCGGTAGTACTACAATCGAAGCTAGATGTCCTCAATCTCACACAAATGATCATGGAACCCACCAGGTACAACCCTAAATCCGTAAACATTGGCACCCTCATAAATATTATCCTGACCAACTTGCACTCCAAATACACCTCTGCTGTCTTCAATCAGGATCTCAGAGATCACTGCCTCGTTGCCTGCATCCGCTATGGGTCCGCGGTCGAACGACTACCCCTCAACACGGTCAAACTCTCCCTAAAACAGTTCTGCGAGCTGGCCTTTCTAATTGACCTGGCCCGGGTATCCTGGAAGGATATTGACCTCATCCCATCAGCCGAGGATGCCTGGTCATTCTTTAAAAGTATTTTCCTCACCATCTTAAATAAGTATTACCCTTTCAAAAAAATGTAGAACCAAGAACAGATATAGCCCTTGGTTTACTCCAGACCTTACTGCCTTCGACCAGCACAAAAACATCCTGTGGCGGACTGCACTAGCATCGAATAGTCGGTGCGATATGCAACTTTTCTGGTAAGTCAGGAACCAATACATTGCCCAAGCCTCCCCAGTTTCTCCTTCACCCAAATCCAGATTGCAGATGTTCTGGAAGAGCTGCAAAACCTGGACCGGTACAAATCAGCTATGCTAGACAATCTGGACCCTCTCTTTCTAAAATGATCCGCCCCCATTGTTTCAACCCCTATTACCAGTCTGGTCGACCTCTCTTTCGTATTGTCCGAGATCCCTAAAGATTGGAGAACTGCCGCGGTCCACCCCCCCTTCAAAGGGAGTGACACTTTAGACCAAACTGTATAGACCGATATCCATCCTGCCCTGCCTTTCGAAAGTCTTTGACAGCCAAGTCAACAAACAGATCACTGACCATTTCGAATCCCACTGTACCTTCTCCGCTGTGCAATCCGGTTTCCGAGCTGGTCACGGGTGCAACTCGGCCACTCTCAAGGTACTAAACGATATCATAACCACCATCGATAAAAGACAGTACTGTGCAGCCATCTTCATTGACCTGGCCAAGGCTTTCGACTCTGTCAATCACCGTATTCTTATCGGCAGAGTCAACAGCCTTGGTTTCTCAAATGACTGCTTCGCCTGGTTCACCAACTACTTCTCAGATAGAGTTCAATGTGTCAAATCGGAGGGCCTGTTGTCCGGACCTCTGGCAGTCTCTATGGGGGTACCACAGGGTTCAATTCTTGGGCCGACTCTTTTCTCTGTATATATCACCGATGTCACTCTTGCTGCGGGTGATTCCCTGATCCACCTCTACGCAGACGACACCACTCTGTATACATCTGGCCCTTCTTTGGACACTGTGTTAACTAACCTCCAAACGAGCTTCAATGCCATAGAACACTCCTTCCGTGGTCTCCAACTGCTCTTAAACACTAGTAAAACCAAATGCATGCTTGTCAACCGTTCGATGCCCACACCCGCCTGCCCGACTAGCATCACTACTCTGGACAGTTCTAACTTAGAATATGTGGACAACTACAAATACCTAGGTGTCTGGCTAGACTGTAAACGTTTCTTCAAGACTCATATTAAACTTCTCCATTCCATAACTAAATCTAGAATCGGCTTTCTATTTCTCAACAAAACTTCCTTAACTCACGCCGCCAACATACCCTCGTAAAACTGACTATCCTACCGATCCTCGACTTCAGCGATGTCATTTACAAAACAGCTTCCAATACTCTACTCAGCAAACTGGATGCAGTCTATCACAGTGCCATCCGTTTTGTTACCAAAGCCCCTTATAACACCCACCACTACAACCTGCATGCTCTAGTCGGCTGGCCCTCGCTACGTATTCGTCGCCAGACCCACTGGCTCCAGGTCATCTATAAGTTGATGCTAGGTAAAGCTCCGCCTTGTCTCAGCTCACTGGTCACGATAACAACATCCACCCGTAGCACGCGATCTAGCAGGTATATTTCACTGGCCATCCCCAAAGCCAATACGTCCTTTGGCCGCCTTTCCTTCCAGTTCTCTGCTGCCAATAACTGGAATGAATTTAAAAAATTGCTGAAGCTGGAGACTTACATTTCCCTCGCTAACTTTAAACATCAGCTATCTGAGCAGCTAACCGATCGTTGCAGCTGGACATAGCCCATCTGTAAATAGCCCACCCAATCTACCTACCTCATCCCCATATTGTTTTAATTAACTTTTCTGCTCTTTTGCACACCAGCTTATTTTTTTGCCTCACCTCCTCATGCCATTTGCACACACGGTATATAGACTTTCCTTGTTTTCTATTGTGTTACTGACTGTATGCTTGTTTATTCCATGTGTAACACTGTGTTGTTGTTTGTGTTGAACTGCTTTGCTTTATCTTGGCCAGGTCGCAGTTGTAAATGAGAACTTGTTCTCAAGTAGCTTACCTGGTTAAATAAAGGTGAAATTAAATTAAATTAAAAAGGTCTAGCAGACGTGAAATGAGGCTGATCATTTCTTTATAGGTGTCGTGGCTGAGTATTGGAGAAGGACAAGACACAGAGTTGCTAATTGACTGTTAACGGATACGATTTCGCCACCATCACCATGGGTAAAGCTGCCCAGATATAGATACTTAACGGCTGGATTCAATCCGTATCGTGGAAGATACGCGTTAAAATTTAAAGCAAATTTCTGATTGAATTAATTGCAGTTAATTTTCAATCAAGCCATAACGCCGATCCGCAATACTTCTGCAATATTGATTGAATCCAGACCTCAATCATTAGCCCTAAATACATTATGTGATACATTTGGGAATATTTGACTGTTAGCTGTTTCCATTTAGCCACCATCACCATGGCAATAGCCACCATCACCGTGGGTAAAGCTGCTCGGATATACAAACCTAAATAATTACCATAAATTCATGAATTTACCCCTGACTACTATATTCATTACAACTATAGTACATATACCACTGGGTCAAAAACTGTTTCCTTCTTTTACAGGAATATTTGGATCAAAACCAAATAAACAGAGTAAGTTTGTTTTCTTCTCTTTGCATAGAAAGATTATGGTGGATATTTGTCTTTCAAATGAAGAAAATGTATTATTCAACAGTATATTACTTTATCCTCTAACGAGCCTCTACCCCGGGTCCGGGATCACCCCCCACCCCCCCACACACTGATTAGCATAGCTAGCATAGCTTCACAAGTAGATAGTAGCATCTAAATATCATTAAATCACAAGTCCAAGACACCAGATGAAAGATACAGATCTTGTGAATAAAGCCACCATTTCAGATTTTTAAAATGTTTTACAGGGAAGACAAAATATGTAAATCTATTAGCTAAACACGTTAGCAAAATACACCACTTTTCTAACTCCATCAGTTTCTTACTACTTCAGGTGCTATCACCAATTCGGCTAAACTAAGATATTGATAGCCACTAACCAAGAAAAAACCTCTTCAGATGACAGTCTGATAACATATTTATGGTATAGGATAGGTTTTGTTAGAAAAAAGTGCATATTTCAGGTAGAAATCACAGTTTACAATTGCACCGACCATCACAAGACGACTAGAATTACTATAGAGAGCAACGTGTATGACCAATTTACTCTTAATAAAACATTTCATAAGAATAGACAAAGCATAGCAATGGAAAGACCCAGATCTTGTGATTCCAGACAATATTTCAGATTTTCTAAGCGTTTTACAGCGAAAACACAATAAATCGATAAGTTAGCATACCACATGTGAAAACGTTACCAGAGCATCGATTCCAGCCAAAGAGCGCTATAACGTAATCACCGCCAAAATATATTAATTTTTTCACTAACCTTCTCAGAATTCTTCCGATGACACTCCTGTAACATCATTTTACAACATACATATACAGTTTGTTCGAAAATGTGCATATTTAGCCATACAAAACCGTGGTTATACAATGAAAATAGTAGCAACTCAAGCATCAAAATGAGGGACGTCAGCTTTCAGAGTGATCTAGTTTAATCGAAAGCTAATCATATACTTGACTAAAAAATACAGGGTTGACAGGAATCGAAAGACAAATTAGTTCTTAATGCAACCGCTGACTTACATTTTTAAAATTATCCTTACTTTTCAATACAGGGTTCGCCAAGTGACGCGATAACAAACAAAATGGCGAAATATGCGTTTAAAATATTTCGACAGAACAACGATTTATCATATTAAATATTGCTTACTTTGAGCTGTTCTTCCATCAGATTCTTGGGCAATGTATCCTTTCTATGTTGTAATCTTCTTTTGGTCCATAGATGTCCTCTGTCCTTCGAAATATCCACTAACGATCGAACGGGACCCCGAAACGTGTCCAAAGTTTCAGAGTGCACAACAAAGAAATTCCTCAAAATCGCACTAAACGGATATAAATTGCTATAAAACGGTTAAAATTAACTACATTATGATGTTTTTAACAACTATAACGACTAAAAACATGACCGGAGAAATATCACTCTCTAAACAACGATTTGGAAGGAGGCAGGTCTGATGTCCATCTTGCGCACGACGCATGCAGGAAGAGAGCGGTACTTCTACGTTTTCTTGTTTTATAGTGGCTGTGATTGTGCAATAGACTCCATTCAAAACGTGATGACGTACAGACACCCAGAGGAAGACGTAGGCAGTGTCGGTTTCTTCATAGCATTCACTGTCGCCTTAAAAACAGACTCCAGATCAGGGGTAAAAATTTCTGAAATCTGACCCCTGTCATGAAAAGTGCTGTAGATATTGTTCTGTACCACTCAGAGACAAAATTCCAACGGCTATAGAAACTAGAAAGTGTTTTCTATCCAATAATAACAATAATATGCATATTGTACGATCAAGAATTTAGCACGAGGCAGTTTAATTTGGAGACCCAAATATGCTAATGCGGAACAGCACCCCCTATAGTTCCAAGAAGTTATACAGGACAGATCACAGTGGATTCAACAAAGAAGGGTAAGCTTTTAATCTCTTCATGTAAATACTTTTAGTGTATCATTATTACAAAATAAGACAATCATGAGTTGGTATATTTAAATACATGATCTCTGATTCTTAAGGACTTATATTTTTAGTGTTTGATGTAATACATAGTGGAGGAAGCGTTTGTGTGGGGTGGGGTGGTGAGGATGGGTAGGAGAAGCATTTGCAGTTATAGGCGCTGACAAAATATTTCATATGAAGAGTGTTTATTTACATTATTTAAGGATAGTTCTATTGTTTTGGTGATATGAAGGTTATAACTCAACTGCAGGGCAAGAAAACCCTTTACAGACAGATACTCATCTCAAACTATCTCCTAAGAAAGGTGAGAGATATTGTGCATTAATACAGAGGATGCTGTATAAATTCTGGGTATGCACCAACTTTGCACCAACTTTGCACCAACTTACCCTAGTGCACCATCTTACGCAAGATTAAGTCAGTATATTTTGTTAGTTACACATTATCTTTCCCAGTTATTAGCTTTGGTAAATCATTGTTATTGTAGATGCATCAAAAAGATCCAGGAAGAAGACTACAAAGTTCGATAATGCGTCTCTTTTAAATACAATATAATTTCAGATAATATTCATATGACATGTGAGACATTGAATTTCTCATTGTTATACTTTTTTAAATGTATTTTTCCAGATATAAATCAGGCACGCTCACATGAAGGTAATGGGCTGTGACACCAGAATCTGTTTTTTCAATTAAAATACCTAATAAAATAAAACACTTTATCTGTCCTATATAACTAAGCTTTAAATCACTGAAGATTAAATTACAATGAAAATTATGAGTAAATATATATTTTGTTTTCCTATTCTCCACAGTGGATGTTACTCTGGATGTGGACACAGCTCACCCTAAACTGAAGATAGATGGGAAAACACTACAGTGGACTAATGAATCACAGCAGAGAAACATTAACATTGAGAACTGTTTTAATGAAGAGCCTTTTGTGTTGGGCTATACAGGCCGTGCTTTGAAGACTTACTGGGAGGTGAATGTGAAGGAGAAGGATGACTGGGTGCTTGGCGTTGCCATGGCAACGGCTCACAGGATGGGGCCGTTGGCTTTCAGTCCAACTAATGGCTTCTGGGTAATCAGACTATCCAATGGGCAAAGACTTAAAGCCATGGAGGATGAAGAACATGTTCTTGACAAAGGTATTCCAGATAAAGTCGGTATCTATCTGGATTATCAGGAAAGGAAGGTGACTTTCTTTAATGCAGAAGAAGGTTCACTCATCTACTCATTTATTAATGGACCAAGTTATCAGGATGATGTCCGCCCACTTTTCTCACCCTGGAACAATGATGCAAAACCAATCACAATTTTGTCTATCACGGCAACATAGAAAAACATAAATGATCGTATTCCCTGTCTGTCAATAGCTTTGTCCTGGTTTAAAGCTATGTGAATAATTTTCGATTTAGTAATATCTTGAATTGTGGATTACTTTCTATGATCATTTGCTGTCATCTAACCAGGCATCAACGTTGTGTCCATATTCTTTATTAATGTATTAATGCTCCGACTTTCCGACCTGAAGATTACTGACATCATGATTTGACCTCGTATTTGTCCGAGTTCCCTGTTGTCTTGAAAGCCCCATAAAACTCATGGTACCCTCCGCCAGCCCATATCTGTGTGAAGCTGGATTTAATGCTCTCGTCAGCATTAAAACCAAATATCGATCCAGGTTGACTGTGACAGCAGAGATGAGTTGCACACTGTTGACCACGCCCCCTGACTTTGAGAATTTCCAACGCGACATGCATCAAGCACACCCATCTCATTGGTGCTGGTGGGATACATCATGTCCAGTGGTGACCCTCATTCAGGGCAGGTGGGGAAAAAAACACCACCTGTTTTTTTGGGGTCTGTTTTGCATTTTATTTTAATACGTGTCACATATCAGTTTGAAAACAATGTAAAAAACAAAACATTTAATTAATGAAGCCTCATGCAAACATGGTCTATTTTTTTGCTTTCTTAAGTTAGGCAGCTCCAAAATGCAGGTGTTTCAGCCTAGCTCAGTGCTTTCTGTGTTGGTGGTAAAGCCAGCGGAAAATACGAGTTTTAGGGGTTGGTAATGTTCTCTAGTTGCGCTGTGATTGGCTCAGTGTTCTGTCACTCATGGGGACACTACGTCACCGCAAAATCTACAGCGAGAGCTCGAAAATTTAAGCCCCTTCGGTGCTGCTATAGAGTTACATTAGAAGAGCCCAAGGTCATTGGCCACAAATAAAATTACGTCAATGTGTACCGTAGCTTTGATTGAACTGATAATGTCAACATCATACTTTCAAAATCTTAGCTAGAAAGCTAGCAGTCATCATCATGAATCAAGTAAACAATCTACTGGCAAATCCTTTTCAATTCTTGACATTTGAAGAGAAATTTTGAAGAGAAAATATAGATAAAACGTATTGGTGCTCATCGGCCATTGGACATAAACATTACACAACAAGTTGGAAATTGCATATTACAAAATGAGTGGTTTGGAAGGAATCAGTGGCTAACTGCAAGCGTTGCAAACAATCACTAGCCTGCTATTCAGTGTAGTGGGAGTGTGGTCCAAGTTTGGGATTAAGAGTCTCTCTCCAAGCTTAAAAAGATAAATATTCCACTAGAGATCTTGTTTCGAGTCCAGGCTCTGTCGCAGTCTGCCGCGATCGGGAGACCCATGGGCCGGCACAAGGATGTCCTTGTCCCATCGCGCTCTAGCAACTCCTATGGCGGGCAGGGCGCATGTACGCTGACATGGTCGCTAGGTGTACGCTGTTTCCTCTGACACATTGGTGCGGCTGGCTTCCGGGTTAAGCGGGCATTGTGTCAAGAAGCAGTGCGGCTTGGCTAGGTCGTGTGTCGGAGGACACACGGCTCTCAAGCTTCGCCTCTCCCGAGTCCGTACGGGAGTTGCAGCGATGGGACAAGACTGTGACTACCAAATGGACACCACGAAATTGCGGAGAAAAAGGGGTGGAAAATTAGAATGAAATACATTTAAAAAAAGATCAACATTCAATATTCGCCATGCTGTCACTCCAGCATAACTTCTGAAGCGTTCGAAACAACTGGAATCTCAGAACGCGGAAATCTCAGACTTCAGTGAGTTCAAGACAACTGGGAACTCTAAAAAAAACGAGGTCCGGCTGGGAAAATATGTTTTGAACGTTCATCCAACTCGGAATTCAAGTCAGGAACTCGGGCCTCTTTCTAGAGCTCTGACCTGAAGATCACTGACGTCATGATTCAACCTTGTTTTTTTCATAGTTCCCAGTTATTTTGAAAGCACCATAAATCCAGAGAATGCCAGACTTTGATGACTAAATTTGCCACAAAGAACCGCCACGCCACCTTCCTGTTCAAGTGAGCACAGCACAACAAGGTGAGTCCAAAAATGTCTTGAATGCTGCTGCATAAAGGATGCAAGCTCCAGGGAGATATGGTATACTGTGCTGTAGCTAAGAAAGTAATACTAAGTGTATGTTGTGTAGTAAGCTGTTAGAAGCCCATGTGCTTCACCATAATAATTTGCTCCCTTTTCCCCTCATAATTTAGCCTACTGTTCTGACTTGGTGGTGCACATTCAGCCTATAGCATGTTTTAGAGCAATGCTATCATGAAATATTGTAAGAGATTTCATTGTCTGCTTATAGACCACACTTATTTTATCCTATGGTTCTGACTTGGTGTACAGGGAGAATACTGTAAGAGCGGACCATTTTTCTGAATTCTGTCGCTGTACATTTCAAAAGTGCTGAACAAATAGTTAAATTGACTACGTCAGTCCTAGCTCGCTCCTTAATGTCTTAATCAATGTTACGGATTGTCTTTTATCCGCTCGTTGTCTCCTTATGCAATAGTTTGTACATCTCAATTGCAAGTAGACAACACATCTGTTTAGCAAGTCAGCCATATCAGCTATGCTTTTTATAAGGCAGCAAATGAGGCTGAATAAACTGTTTCGCTGCCAGACAATGCTCGGCTGATAACCAGGTGTAGCAGAGGTAAGGTGTTGGGACTGCTGTTGGAACTGTGCTGTTGGGACAGCTTTATGTAGGCCCTACAAGTTTGTGGGCACAGTTTGTCACCGTTATATTGCAATTAATGTATTGTTTAGTGTTGTGTTGTTTAGTGGCTTTGCTGGCATGTATAAACAAACATTTTTAAAATGCCCCACCCATGTAATTTGCTATTCACTGTCATAGCCCCACATTCAAAATATGTGATGAGGAGTTGAGAAAATCAGAAGTCAGAAATACTGTTAAAATGTTTTTCAATTGACTGCCATAGCATCAAATAAAATAAGTAAACAATGGCTGTGAATGGCATTTAAAAAAAAAAATATGTTTGGGGTTAATTTTAATTGTTTTGGGTATCAGATATCAAAATGGGGCCGTGGGACAAAAAAGTTTGCGGATCACCAACATAGAGTATATATAATGCTTGCAGTAACTAAACTGGCCATGGGTGGGAGGGGCAGCTTTCCTATAAAGTACTGTAATGAGGAAGCCAATAAGATACTGATGTCTTGATAAAACATGGACCCTCCCAGTTTCCCTACGTGATACTTGCTGGAAGGTTCAACTGACTGGTTACATATTAACTATAGGAGCTGCAGTATGTTTTCTCTTTATCAAATCTTTCTGTTCTCATAATTATGTCCACTCAATAGCCTTTAGGATTAGCAATTTGGTAAATGGGTACTTGGTATGAATCATATTTGAGACTCTAGGTGGTAAATATACAACAAAACAGGACATTAATTTATACACAAGGTAAGTTACTGGAAAATAATCACCATAGTGTCTTGAAATGAATCTTCTTTGACACACTCTCTGTCTCTCTCTCTCTCTCTCTCTCTCTCTCTCTCTCTCTCTCTCTCTCTCTCTCTCTCTCTCTCTGTACCTCACTGACTAACAATTCAGCGTTAGTGTTTTATTACTGTATCTTTGAACTTTTATGCTAGTGGGTTAAACAATAATCCTTTTGATCTGAGACATCTTGAAATATCCCTGAAAGACAAAACTAACTAATCCCTTTTAGAATGTTATGCTTTATTGAAATGTCTCTGGATTTGAACTAGCATAGTAGGAAGTGATATGGGTAGTACTCTATTTTACAGTATAGAAATTACACATTTGCTAGGACATTATAAGGTATCTATGGGTACTTTCTGGTACTTACTTCAAATAATTGTACACAATTGGTAACTTTTAGTGTTCGGTCCAATGAGTCCCAAAGGTAACAGTCTAGGTGTCCTTATTGATACATTCATAAAGCCTTTTCTAACAGCTATATAACACATTATAACATATGTCATAAACTGTAATGAGTTGTTATAAAACGAGTTATAATGGGTGTTATAGAGGACTGTTCATCCTGTTGTCATATATGCTTATGTCACCTTTTAATAACAACTGCTATTACACCGTCTGCATGACATCTTATTTCATATGTTATTACATGCTACATAAGTGTCTACGTACCTGATGTTAAAATAGGGCGTTATAGAATTTATCAAACTCTGTGTCACATTATTACATTAAATGGAATAACCATGTCATATGCCGTTATGGAGTGTGCATAGACACAATAAATAAAGTGCTATAAATTTGAGGTGTTAGTTATAATATG
>NC_092116.1:22169279-22246779 GCF_045679555.1 Salvelinus alpinus
CCCTTTTGGAGCCTTTTTTCTAAGACTGTGCTGTGCCTCTTGGCATTGAGGCAGTAACACACTCTTAGACAGATTTACCAAATGTTTATGCCTTAGGGAATATTGCAACTGAAAGTATAAAGGATTTGGCAATTTATGATGAGGCTATTGATTGGAAGGATGTCTGGCAGAATACACAGTGTTTCACTCCTCAAAGAACCCAAAACATCTGTAATTGTAAGGCTGTCATAGGTCGTACTGGACACATCTTGTAAGTTTTTATACAAAACAGGCTCCAAGCCCAAACTGTGACCTATGTTCCCTCTGTAACACTTTATTTCAAGGGGTCCTTTTTACAGTTTAATTACACATCCGTTTTGTCACGAAAGCCCCATATACTACCCACCACTGTGACCTGTATGCTCTCGTTGGCTGGTCCTTGCTACATATTCATCGCCAAACCCACTGGCTCCAGGTCATCTATGTCTTTGCTAGGTAAAGCTAAGCCTTATCTCAGCTCTCTGGTCACCATAGCAATTCCCACCCGTAGCATGCGCTCCAGCAGGTATATTTCACTGGTCATCCCCAAAGCCAACACCTTCTTTGGCCGCCTTTCCTCCAGTTCTCTGCTACCAATGACTACAATGAATTGCAAAAATCACTGAAGTTGGAGACTTATATCTCCCTCACTAACTTTAAGCGTTAGCTGTCAGAGCAGCTTACCGATCGCTGCAGCTGTACACAGCCCATCTGTAAATAGCCCATCCAACCAACTACCTACCTCACCCCCATATTTCTTTTTGTTTTTCTGCTCTTTTGCACACCAGTATTTTTACTTGCACATCCTCATCGGCACATATATCACTCCAGTGTAAATTGCTAAATTGTAATTACTTCGCCACTATTGGACTATTTATTGCCTTACCTCCTTACTTCATTTGCACACACTGTATACAGATTTTTTTCTATTGTGTTATTGACTGTACTTTTGTTTATCCCATGTGTAACTCTGTGTTGTTTTTTTCGCATCGCTTTGTTTTATCTTGGCCAGGTCGCAGTTGTATATGAGAACTTGTTCTCAACTGGCCTACCTGGTTAAATAAAGGTCGATAGCCATGGTTTCTCAATTGATTGCCTTGCCTGGTTCACCAACTACTTCTCTGATAGAGTTCAGTGTGTTAAATTGGAGGGCCTATTGTCCGGGTCTCTGGCAGTCTCTATGGGGGTGCCACAGGGTTCAATTCTTGGGCCGACTCTTGGGCCGATGTCGCTCTTGCTGCTGGTGAGTCTCTGGTACACCTCCACGCAGACGACACCATTCTGTATACTTCTGGCCCTTCTTTGGACACTGTGTTAACAACCCTCCAGACGAGCTTCAATGCCATACAACTCTCCTTCCGTGGCCTCCAACTGCCCTTAAATACAAGTAAAACTAAATGCATGCTCTTCAACCGATCGCTGCGTGCACCTGCCCGCCCGTCCAGCATCACTACTCTGGACGGTTCTGACTTAGAATATGTAGACAACTACAAATACCTAGGTGTCTGGTTAGACTGTAAACTCTCCTTCCAGACTCACATCAAACATCTCCAATCCAAAGGTAAATCTAGAATTGGCTTCCTGTTTCGCAACAAAGCATCCTTCACTCATGCTGCCAAACATACCCTTGTAAAACTGACCATCCTACCGATCCTCGACATCGGCGATGTCATTTACAAAATAGCCTCCAATACCCTACTCAACAAATTGGATGCAGTCTATCACAGTGCCATCCGTTTTGTCACCAAAGCCCCATATACTACCCACCACTGCGACCTGTACGCTCTTGTTGGCTGGCCCTCGCTTCATTCTCGTCGCCAAACCCACTGGCTCCAGTTCATCTACAAGACCCTGCTAGTTAAAGTTCCCCCTTATCTCAGCTCGCTGGTCACCATAGCAGCACCCACCTGTAGCACGTGGTCCAGCAGGTATATCTTTCTGGTCACCCCCAAAAGCAATTCTTCCTTTGGCCGCCTCTCCTTCCAGTTCTCTGCTTCCAATGACTGAAACGAACTACAAAAATCTCTGAAACTGGAAACAATTATCTCCCTCACTAGCTTTAAGCACCAGCTGTCAGAGCAGCTCACAGATTACTGCACCTGTACATAGGCCATCTATGTATGGCCCAAACAACTACCTCTTCCCCTACTGTATTTATTTATTTATTTTGCTCCTTTGCACCCTATTATTTCAATTACTACTTTGCACATTCTTTGACTGCAAATCAACCATTCCAGTGTTTTACTTGCTATATTGTATTTACTACGCCACCATGGCCTTTTTTTTGCCTTTACCTCCTTTATCTCACCTCATTTGCTCACATCGTATATAGACCTATTTTTCTACTGTATTATTGACTGTATGTTTGTTTTACTCCATGTGTAACTCTGTGTTGTTGTATGTGTCGAACTGCTTTGCTTTATCTTGGCCAGGTCGCAATTGTAAATGAGAACTTGTTCTCAACTTGCCTACCTGGTTAAATAACTTATTAATCAAACTGTTTAAAACTGATAACTACTGAACCAGAATTGTATAGTGCGTATATAGTTTGATAACTGGAACACTGTAAAATTCAATATTTTTACCTCATAAATGTATCAATTTGACATCAGTTTCTGTTGTAAGGTTAAACTGAATCATACTTGGATGTGGCTTTAAATACTACATCATTCTCCATCAGCCAGTGTGCTTCAATAGGACAAAGTGGAAAGAGTCACTATGTGCTACCATGATAGTGTAGTGTACAATCCACTGCTGAAATACCTGGGTTATATAGAAAAATATTCCCCTCATCATCTGAATTTCATTGATACACTGTCAGCTGATTAATTTCTAGCAGAGAGACAGACAGTACTGTATCAGTCACGTAGAAAAGGTGATCTTGTACAATGTTGCATGGGGAAGAAATGGCATACAACACCATGCTACGTTTTTACAGTTGCCAACTGCTTTACAATACCCATATTTCTGATTATTTGTCCTAAGTATGTATTGTATAAGGATAATGAAACCGTAAGACTGACAAATTTTCCAACATCCTCATAACCTGCCATTGGATACAAGTTATTATTTTTAAATGTGAGTGTCAAGTTTTAGTCAAAAACAGTTTGGAAAATTATATTTACCATCTACTATTCGTTCTATTCAGCTCTTCAAAAATAATAGCTTTGAAATGTGTATCTTGTATTCTTTGCTATTAGATGTAATGCATCACCGGGGGTAAACTACCTGCCCTCCAGGACACCTACACCACCCGATGTCACAGGAAGGCCATAAAGATCATCAAGGACAACAACCACCCCAGCCACTGCCTGTTCACCCCGCTATCATCCAGAAGGCGAGGTCAGTACAGGTGCATCAAAGCAGGGACCGAGAGACTGAAAAACAGCTGTAATGCATCACCAGGGGCAAACGCATCACCGGGGGCAAACTACCTGCCCTCCAGGACACCTACACCACCCGATGTCACAGGAAGGCCATAAAGATCATCAAGGACAACAACCACCCCAGCCACTGCCTGTTCACCCCGCTATCATCCAGAAGGCGAGGTCAGTACAGGTGCATCAAAGCAGGGACCGAGAGACTGAAAAACAGCTTCTATCTCAAGGCCATCAGACTGTTAAACAGCCACCACTAACATTTAGTGGCTGCTGCCAACATACTGACTCAACTCCAGCCACTTTAATAATGGGAATTTATGGAAATGTATGTAAAAATGTATCACTAGCCACTTTAAACAATGCCACTTAATATAATGTTTACATACCCTACATTACTCATCTCATATGTATATGTATATACTGTACTCTATATCATCTACTGCATCTTGCCATCTTTATGTAATACATGTATCACTAGCCACTTTAAACTATGCCACTTTATGTTTATATACCCTACATTACTCATCTCATATGTATATACTGTACTCTATACCATCTACTGCATCTTGCCTATGCCATTCTGTACCATCACTCATTCATATATCTTTATGTACATATTCTTTATCCCTTTACACTTGTGTGTATAAGGTAGTAGTTGTGGAATTGTTAGGTTAGATTACTCGTTGGTTATTTTTTATTTTTTTTATTTTATTTTACCAGGTAAGTTGACTGAGAACACGTTCTCATTTGCAGCAACAACCTGGGGAATAGTTACAGGGGAGAGGAGGGGGATGAATGAGCCAATTGTAAACTGGGGATTATTAGGTGACCGTGATGGTTGAGGGCCAGATTGGGAATTTAGCCAGGACACCGGGGTTAACACCCCTACTCTTACGATAAGTGCTTTGGGATCTTTAATGACCTCAGAGAGTCAGGACACCCGTTTAACGTCCCATCCGAAAGACGGCACCCTACACAGAGCAGTGTCCCCAATCACTGCCCTGGGGCATTGGGATCTTTGTTTAGACCAGAGGAAAGAGTGCCTCCTACTGGCCCTCCAACACCACTTCCAGCAGCACCTGGTCTCCCATCCAGGGACTGACCAGGACCAACCCTGCTTAGCTTCAGAAGCAAGCCAGCAGTGGTATGCAGGGTGGTATGCTGCTGGCAATAACTGCTGGCAGTTATTACTGCATTGTCGGAACTAGAAGCACAAGCATTTCGCTACACTCGCATTAACATCTGCTAACCATGTGTATGTGACAAATACAATTTTATTTTATTTTATTTGATTTAATGTTAGTTAAAATGACTACATGGTGAGCCTATCATTATCTGATGTTTTGGTGTGTCACGACTTCCGCCGAAGTCGGTCCCTCTCCTTGTTCGGGCGGCGTTCGGCGGTCGGCGTCACCGGCCTTCTAGCCATTGCCGATCCACTTTTCATTTTCCATTTGTTTTGTCTTTGTTTTACACACCTGGTTTCAATTCCCCAATTACTTGTTCATTATTTAACCCTCTGTTCCCCCATGGTTTTTTGTGAGTGATTATTTGTATGTACAGTATACGGTCCGTTATTGTGGGCTAGTTATTTGTGTTGTATTTTTTGATTCCTTGAGTAAATTACGTTCCTTAGTCATTTCTGCTGTCCTGCGCCTGACTCCTCTACACCAGCTACATACAGGCCGATTACATGGTGACTAAACTAAATGCTCTCATTGTATTTCATGGAAAACAGATTTTTCATTAATGACTCAGAGTTGAAAGATGTGTGAAACCGCAATGAATGCCCAAATAAAGGTTCTGAACATAAGATAACGGGCATTACAAGTGTTATCAGTTTAGAGTTTAGTACTTAGAGTTTTAAAAATTCACCACATACTTGAAAATACCACCACTCCAAAACAGCTAGACAGAGATGAACCACCTCATGCTGCCATTCTGTTTCAACAAACGGATAGCACACTCCTTTTCCTTGACACGGATGTTTTCTGAAGAGAGTGTCAGTAAGTATTATTTGACTTTGACATGTTTGTGTGTGTGCGTGTACTTAAGGGAGGGAGGGAGAGAGAGAGAGAGAGAGAGAGAGAGAGAGAGAGAGAGAGAGAGAGAGAGAGAGAGAGAGAGAGAGAGAGAGAGAGAGAGAGAGAGAGAGAGAGAGAGAGAGAGAGAGAGAGAGAGAGAGAGAGAGAGAGAGAGAGAGAGAGAGAGAGAGAGAGAGAGGGAGCGAGAGAGAGAGAGAGAACTAGATCACCTTTAATTCTTGTGGTGAAACTTGATTCAGTGTTAAGGCCCCTGTCATGTTGCTGAACAGGTGGGACTGCATTTTTGTGGGGCATCAGAAGATCTATACACCCAACCCTTCTGTCTCAACTACTATCCACCTTATCCTGGTAGCCAAATCTGTTTGTGCTTTGACCAACTCTTACGAAATTTACTGTCATGTGATCCAGCAGTTGGTTAAGAACCAGCCAATATCCAACCTATGGCATACACTAGTTTATTTTATATTTTTTTACAATCATATTTTAAACGTTTTGGGTCCATGCTGGATGACAAAGAATTTGTTAGGTGGGGTTGTACAGGTCCTTGTGCCAACATTTTAACCGAAACTCGTCAGACCTAATGTTATTGTAATGTGTGTGTGTGTGTGTGTGTGTGTGTGTGTGTGTGTGTGTGTGTGTGTGTGTGTGTGTGTGTGTGTGTGTGTGTGTGTGTGTGTGTGTGTGTGTGTGTGTGTGTGTGTGTGTGTGTGTGTGTGTGTGTGTGTGTGTGTGTGTGTCTGTAAAGCCATAGTCACACTGCTTTGTGAGTATGACCCTAATGTGTTTCTGTAACCTTTATTTTTACAAGTAGTCATACTGAGAACAAGGTCTCTTTATACAGATGAGCCCTGTAATTACAAAGATACCCACATCAAATACAAATATGCAATGCAAATACTGGTAGCCATGTTACTTAACACTCTGTGCTTGCCTACATCCAACAACAAGGAAGAATGCAGCTACTATTGACACATCCTACGCATTTGCTTTGAGTGGAAAAATTGTGCTATTCATCATTGTTGTTATTATTAGCATGTTTGGGACACTTATTGTCAGTCAGGTTATTCAATTCATATTGACCATCCATCCAACCTAGTCTGACATTTAAATAGTTGTTTGATGATACAGTGTTTTGATGTCACAGTGGTCAGCATAGGTAGCAGCATACAGTCCTGTATGTAAGATAACTGTATGTAACATACATGTAGACCCAACCTATGGTTTTACTAGGGCTGCACCTGAAATGACACTCTATTCTCTATTTAGTGCACTACTTTGATAGGACTCTGGTTAAAAGTAGTGCGTTGTACAGAGATTTGGGATTTCCCCTTACGTTCCAAGAAAATGAGAAATTGTCGCTCAAAAAGAAGGGGGAAGTAACAAAGAGTGAAACAGGTGTGGTTTTAGTAGAGGTTCTGAAAGACACTCATGGGAGTGTCCACTGAAAGTTGACTAGCAACAACAGACTTTTGTCACGGAGGGATAAGCAATTGTTTTTGAGGTATTGGCTGAGCTGCCTGAGGCTAACGGTGTTGCTTCCATGCCTCTTGTTTGCAAAACCTGTGCTCAAACGAGTGACTCCCTGAACACATCGACACGTGTCACCGACAAAGTAGTGTTAACAGCCGTGTCACAAAAACACTGGCAGAGCAAATTAAACAACCACTTCTAGGTCTCAGAGCGGGTGATGTCACCGCTAGCACACTGCTAATTAGCTAGCCGATGAACATACACATGAAATTCAAATCAAATTGTATTAGCCACATGCGCTGAATACAACAGGTGTAGACCTTACAGTGAAATGCTTACTTACGAGCCCCTAACAAACAATGCAGTTCCCAAAAAATATGGATAAGAATAAGAGATAAAAGTAACAAGTAATTAAAGAGCAGCAGTAAAATAACAATAGCGAGACAATATACAGGGGGGGTACCAATATAGAGTCAATGTGCTGGGGCACTGGTTAGTTGAGGTAGTATGTACAGTGAGGGAAAAAAGTATTTGATCCCCTGCTGATTTTGTACGTTTGCCCACTGACAAAGAAATGATCAGTCTATAATTTTTATGGTAGGTTTATTTGAACAGTGAGAGACAGAATATCAACAAAGAAATCCAGAAAAACGCATGTCAAAAATGTTATGAATTGATTTGCATTTTAATGAGGGAAATAAGTATTTGACCCCTCTGCAAAACATGACTTAGTACTTGGTGGCAAAACCCTTGTTGGCAATCAGAGGTCAGACGTTTCTTGTAGTTGGCCACCAGGTTTGCACACATCTCAGGAGGGATTTTGTCCCACTCCTCTTTGCAGATCTTCTTTAAGTCATTAAGGTTTTGAGGCTGACGTTTGGCAACTCGAACCTTCAGCTCCCTCCACAGATTTTCTATGGGATTAAGGTCTGGATACTGGCTAGGCCACTCCAGGACCTTAATGTGCTTCTTCTTGAGCCACTCCTTTGTTGCCTTGGCCGTGTGTTTTGGGTCATTGTCATGCTGGAATACCCATCCACGACCCATTTTCAATACCCTGGCTGAGGGAAGGAGGTTTTCACCCAAGATTTGACGGTACATGGCCCCGTCCATCGTCCCTTTGATGCGGTGAAGTTGTCCTGTCCCTTTAGCAGAAAAACACCCCCAAAGCATAATGTTTCCACCTCCATGTTTGACGGTGGGGATGGTTTCTTGGGGTCATAGGCAGCATTCCTCCTCCTCCAAACACGGCAAGTTGGGTTGATGCCAAAGAACTCCATTTTGGTCTCATCTGACCACAACACGTTCACCCAGTTGTCCTCTGAATCATTCAGATGTTCATTGGCAAACTTCAGACGGGCATGTATATGTGCTTTCTTGAGCAGGGGGACCTTGCGGGCGCTGCAGGATTTCAGTCCTTCACGGCATAGTGTGTTACCAATTGTTTTCTTGATGACTATGGTCCCAGCTGCCTTGAGATCATTGACAAGATCCTCCTGTGTAGTTCTGGGCTGATTCCTCACCGTTCTCATGATCATTGCAACTTCACGAGGTGAGATCTTGCATGGAGCCCCAGGCTGAGGGAGATTGACAGGTCTTTTGTGTTTCTTCCATTTGCGAATAATCACAGAAACTGTTGTCACCTTCTCACCAAGCTGCTTGGCGATGGTCTTGTAGCCCATTCCAGCCTTGTGTAGGTCTACAATCTTGTCCCTGACATCCTTGGAGAGCTCTTTGGTCTTGGCCATGGTGGAGAGTTTGGAATCTGATTGATTGATTGCTTCTGTGGACAGGTATCTTTTATACAGGTAAGAAACTGAGATTAGGAGCACTCCCTTTAAGAGTGTGCTCCTAATCTCCGTTTGTTACCTGTATGAAAGACACCTGGGAGCCAGAAATCTTTTTGATTGAGAAGGGGTCAAATACTTATTTCCCTCATTAAAATGCAAATCAATTTATAACGTTTTTGACATGCATTTTTCTGGATATTTTTGTTGTTATTCTGTCTCTCACTGTTCAAATAAACCTACCATTAAAATTATAGACTGATAATATCTTTGTCAGTGGGCAAACGTACAAAATCAGCAGGGGATCAAATACTTTTTTCCCTCACTGTACATGTAGGTAAAGTTATTAAAGTGACTATGTATAGATGATAACAGAGAGTAGCAGTGGCTTGTCTTATGGCTTGGGGGTAGAAGCTGTTTAGAAGCCTCTTGGACCTAGACTTGGCGCTATGGGACTGCTTGCCGTGCGGGAGCAGAGAGAACAGTTTATGACTAGAGTGGCTGGAGAACATTTTTAGGGCCTTCCTATATGACCGCCTGGTATAGAGGTTCTGGTTGGTAGGAAGCTTTGCCCCAGTCATGTACTGGGCTGTTCGCACTACCCTCTGTAGTGTCTTGCGGTCGGAGGCCGAGCAGTTGCCATACTAGGCAGTGATGCAACCAGCCAGGATGTTCTCGATGGTGCAGCTGTAGAACTTTCTGAGGATCTTAGGACCCATGCCAAATCTTTTCAGTCTCCTGAGGGGGAATAGGTTTTGTCGTGCCCTCTTCACGACTGTCTTGGTGTGCTTGGACCATGTTAGTTTGTTGGTGATGTGGACACCAAGGAACTTGAAGCTCTCAACATGCTCCACTGCAGCCCCGTTGACGAGAATGGGGGTCCTCTTTTTCATGTAGTCCACAATCATCTCCTTTGTCTTGATCACGTTGAGGGAGAGATTGTTGTCTTGCACCATACGGCCAGGTCTCTGACCTCCTCCCTATAGGCTGTTTCGTCATTGTTGGTGATCAGGCCTACCAAAGTTGTGTCATCAGGGAGTACAGGAGGGGACTGAGCACTCACCTCTGAAGGGCCCCTGTGTTGAGGATCAGCGTGGCGGATGTGTTGTTAACTACCCTTACCACCGTCAGGGTAGTTAGGAAGTCCAGGATCCAGTTGCAGAGGGAGGTGTTTAGTCCCAGGGTCCTTAGCTTATTGATGAGCTTTGAGGGCACCATGGTTTTGAACGGGACCCAGAGAAGAGAGTTTCAAACATCCAAATGATTCCAGAGAACGCCTACTGGAGCGTGCATTTGGAAAACAAAGTATTGAAAATAGTTGACTGGACTGAAACCTGAGAAGCTGGGAACATTTACTAAGAAACCCTATCCCTTCTTTGGCCCGTTGTTAGGTTATAAAAAGGAACTCAAAATCGCACCCGTCTGACTAGCGATAACCTCCTCAAGCTGCAAAGTGAACCTGTAAAAGATTGCAGTCAACAGGCAAGGCCGTGGCATTGTTTGTTCAGTCTTTGGTTACTACTGCCTGTGATTTTATTAGTACTCTAATACCCCACAACTCTCTGTGGTTTTATTAGTACTATAATACCTCAAAACTCTCTGTGGTTTTATTTGACCATGGGGAAAACAGCTGATGCATAGTGTGCAATGCAGATTATCTTCCAGTTTGACCAATTATTTAGCTTAATGTAACGGCTTTCTTCCTGGGATGAAGGAGAGGATCAAAATGCAGCGCAGTTAGTGTTCAACATGTTTAATTTACCGAACTGTGAACACTTACAACAATACAAAACAACAAACGTGAAAACCGAGACAGTCCTATCTGGTGCACACAAAACACAGAGACAGGAAACAACCACCCACAATCCCCAACACAAAACAAGCCACCTATATATGATTCTCAATCAGGGACAACGATTGACAGCTGCCTCTGATTGAGAACCATATTAGGCTGGACACAGAAACAGACGAACTAGACACACAACATAGAATTCCCACCCAGCTCACGTCCTGACCAACACTAAACAAGCAAAACACATAAGAACTCTGGTCAGGACGTTACACTTAAACAATTTCTACTTAGTGAAGATTGAGTTACTTCTATCTATTACTTCTTCTATCCCACACTGATCTGAGCAATGTGAGATGGAACGATTACCCCTTTTAGATGTAACTGTAAACATCTTCAAAATTCTCTGTTTTGATTCTGTAAATACTCATTACTGTAAAGTCAGACAATATCATCTGCTGTAATGATGTACAGACTAACATATTTTGTTTAGTCATACTAATTTGTCATATTAATGTTTTGTATATTCATATTGTATAGTCATAGTTATTGTCAGATCAGGAGAAACAAGTTCCGAAGAAAAGGGCGTTTTATTCAACCAGCTCAAAAAATAACAGGACACCGGACTACAGCAGTAGCCACGAAACCCCACTCAGACACAGTCCAGGGAAAAACCACCTGTTAAACATGAACTAATGAAAACGAAACCCAAACTCATTGACAGTCAAACGAAAACAATCCCGCACAAAATCCAAAAGGAAATGTCGAGATAAATACCCCCCCTAATTAACCAAAATGAAACCAGGTGAAACACAAAACAGACATAACCAAAAGAAAAGGAAAAAGGCTCGGTAGCTGCTAGTAGACCTGCAACGACGACCGCCGAGCGCCGCCCGAACAGGGAGAGGAGCCACCTTCGGTGGAAGTCGTGACAGTTATAAAAAAAAAAAAATCATAGAATCGCTTCATATAACAGACTGAATAAACTAAAATGTTGGTAGAAATATCTGTAATGATATGGTCTAACTAGATGTTGCACTGGACAAGTAGCTACAGGCGTCACTGGGTCAATATACATATTGTGTCAAGTATCTGTGTAACGATATTCCTCTTCGTCTGATGAAGAGTAGTCAAGATCGGACAAAAACGCAGCGTGGTATGTGTCCATGTTAAATTTATTTAACTCAGAACACTAAATAACAAAAACAACAAAAAGACGAACGAAACCGAAACAGTTCTGTCCCACAAAACACAGGTGGGATGAGGCTACCTAAGTATGGTTCTCAATCAGAGACAACGATAGACAGCTGCCTCTGATTGGGAACCATACCAGGCCAAGAAATACAAAACACATAGAAATACAAAACATAGAACAACACAGAACACCAGACATAGAATGCCCACCCAAACTCACGCCCTGACCAATCAAAATAGAGACATAAAAAGGATCTCTAAGGTCAGGGCGTGACAATCTGGCTAACCAGATTGCATTGTTGGTCATTGTTTAGATAATCAAGGTTTATGTGATGGATGATTACCAAACTTCTCAAAACAACTATATACAAGCCAGTAGATGGTAGTTGTTTCTTTCAATCCTAGTCATCAATAGATCTACAACCAGATACCAAATAAGAACTTGTATTTTTCACAAATCAACAAAAATGCATGTTTAATGTCACACACAAGACACTACTGAAATAATGAATGTCTAATATATTAATAAAGAAGATGAAACACAACGTTGATGCCTGGTTTGATGACAGCAAAGGATCATATGAATTAATCCACAATTCTTTATATTACTTAATCGAAAAGGATTCACATAGCTATATACCACAATAAGCTATTGACAAATAGGGTATGTGATGAATTATGTTTTTCTATGTTGCCGAGATGGGCAAAATTGTGATTGCATCTGCATCGTTGTTCCAGGGTGAGAAAAGTGGGCGGACATCATCCTGATAACTTGGTCCATTAATAAATGAGTAGATGAGTGAACCTTCTTCTCCACTAAAAAAAGTCACCTTCCTTTCCTGATAATCCAGATAGATACCAACTTTATCTGGAATACCTTTGTCAAGAACACATTCTTCATCCTCCATGGCTTTAAGTCTTTGCCCATTGGATAGTCTGATTACCCAGAATCCATTAGTTGGAGTGAAAGCCAACGGCCCCTTCCTGTTAGCCGTTGCCTTGGCAACGCCAAGCACCCAGTCATCCTTCTCCTTCACATTCACCTCCCAGTACGTCTTCAAAGGACTGCCCATTTTGCCCAACACAAAAGGCTCTTCATTAAAACAGTTCTCAATGTTAATGTTTCTCTGCTGTGATTCATTAGTCCACTGTAGTGATTTCCCATCTATCTTCAGTTTAGGGTGAGCTGTGTCCACATCCAGAGTAACATCCACTGTGGAGAATACGAAAACAAAATATTTATTTACTTACTATTTTCATTGTAATTTCATCTTCAGTGATTTAAAGCTTAGTTATACACGACAGAGAAAGTATTTTATTTTATTAGTTATTTAAATGAGTTGAAAAACAGATTCTGGTGTCACAGCCCATTACCTTCATGTGAGCGTGCCTGATTTATATCTGGAAAAAAATACATTTAAAAAAGTATAGCAATGAGAAATTCAATGTCTCACATGTCATATGAATATTTTCTGAAATTATATTGTATTTAAACGAGACGCATTACCGAACTTTGCTGTCTTCTTGCTGGATCTTGCTGATGCATCTACAATTGCAATGATAAACCAGAATGAGGTATGGAACACAAAGCTAATAACTGGGAAAGATAATGTGTAACTAACAAAAATATACTGACTTAATCTTGCGTAAGATGGTGCACTAGGGTAAGTTGGTGCAAAGTTGGTGCAAAGTTGGTGCATACCCAGAAGTTATACAGCATCCTCTGTATTAATGCACAATATCTCTCACCTTTCTTAGGAGATAGTTTGAGATGAGCATCTGTCTGTAAAGGGTTTTCTTGCTCTGCAGTTGAGTTATAACCTTCATATCACCAAAACAATAGAATAAAGTAAATTAACACTCTTCATGTGAAATAGTTTGTCAGACCCTATAACTGCACATGCTCCAAACCCCACCCCACCCCCACCCCACACAAACACTGCCTCCACTATTTATAACATCAAACACTAAAATATTAAGTCCTGAAGAGTCAGAGATCATGTCTTTAAATATACCAACTAATGATTGTCTTCTTTTGTAATAAGTATCCACTTAAAGTATTTACATGAAGAGATAAAAAGCTTATGTAACGGCTGTCGTAGTCGTTCTCCTCCTCAGACGAGGAGGAGCATGGATCGGACCAAGATGCAGAGTGGTTAGTGTTCATTATTGAATGAAAAATCAACAAAACACTTCAAAATACAAAACCAACAAACGTGACAAACCCGAAACAGTCCTGTGTGGCCCAAACACAGACACAGGAACATGACAGAACCTCCCCCTTAAGGTGCGAACTCCGGGCGCACCAGCACAAAGTCTAGGGGAGGGTATGGGTGGGCGTCTGTCCACGGTGGCGGCTCTGGTGCTGGTCGTGGTCCCCACCCCACCATAGTCAACCCCCGCTTCCGTGGCCTCCTCCCAATTGTAACGGCTGTCAATGTCGTTCTCCTCCTCAGACGAGGAGGAGCATGGATCGGACCAAGATGCGGAGTAGGAGGTATTCATGATTTTAATGGCAAACCAACAAACACTACAAATAAACAAAACAACAAACGTGACTAACCTGCAACAGTCCTGTGTGGCCCAAACGCTAACACAGGAAACAAACACCCACAAAACACCAGTGAAACCCTGGCTGCCTTAGTATGACTCTCAATCAGAGACAAACGATACACACCTGTCTCTAATTGAGAATCATACCAGGCCGAACACAAAACCCAACATAGAAATAGAAAACATAGACTGCCCACCCAACACTCACGCCCTGACCAATAAATACATATAAAACAAGAGAAAACAGGTCAGGAACGTGACACCAATATCCACCCTCCATGTCAATCCCACTATTCCAAAGGGCAGTAACGGACTGAGGGGCAGCACCTGACTGAGGGGTGGATCCTGGCTGGCTGGCTCTGGCGGATCCTGGCTGGCTGGCTCTGGCGGATCCTGGCTGGCTGGCTCTGGCGGATCCTGGCTGGCTGGCTCTGGCGGATCCTGGCTGGCTGGCTCTGGCGGATCCTGGCTGGCTGGCTCTGGCGGATCCTGGCTTGCGGAAGGCTCTGGCGGATCCTGGCTGGCGGAAGACTCTGGCGGATCCTGGCTGGCGGAAGGCTCTGGCGGATCCTGGCTGGCGGAAGGCTCTGGCGGATCCTGGCTGGCGGAAGGCTCTGGCGGATCCTGGCTGACGGCTGGCTCTGGCGGATCCTGGCTGGCTGGCTCTGGCGGATCCTGGCTGGCTGGCTCCGGCAGCTCCTGGCTGGCTGGCAGCTCCTGGCTGGCTGGCTCTGGCAGGTCCTGGCTGGACGGCTCTGGCTGGTCCTGGCTGGACGGCTCTGGCTGGTCCTGGCTGGACGGCTCTGGCTGGTACTGTCTGGTTGGCGGCTCTGGCAGATCCTGTCTGGTTGGCGGCTCTGGCAGATCCTGTCTGGTTGGCGGAACTGGCAGATCCTGACTGACGAACGGCTCTCACGGCTCGGGACAGACGGGCGGCTCTAATGGCTCGGGACAGACGGATGGCTCGATTGCGCTTGGTAGACAGATGGCTCAGATGGCGCTGGGTAGACGGATGGCTCAGATGGCGCTGGGTAGACGGATGGCTCAGATGGCACTGGGCAGACGGATGGCTCAGATGGCGCTGGGTAGACGGATGGCTCAGATGGCACTGGGTAGACGGATGGCTCAGATGGCGCTTGGCAGACGGGCAGCTCTGGCCGGATGAGGCGCACTGTAGGCCTGGTGCGTGGTGCCGGAACTGGAGGTACCGGGCTAAGGACACGCACCTTCAGGCTAGTGCGGGGAGCAGCAACAGGACACACTGGACTCTCAAGGCGTACTATAAGCCTGGTGCGTGGTACCGGCACTGAGGGCACGCACATCAGGGCGAGTACGGGGAGAAGGAACAGTGCGTACAGGACTCTGGAGACACACAGGAGGCTTGATGCGTGGTGCCGGAACTGGAGGCACTGGACTGGAGACACGCACCACAGGGAGAGTGCGTGGAGGAGGAACAGGGCTCTGGAGACGCACTGGAAGCCTGGTGCGTGGTGTAGGCACTGGTGGTACTGGGCTGGGGCGGGGAGGTGGCGCCGGAAATACCGGACCGTGCAGGCGTACTGGCTCCCTTGAGCACTGAGCCTGCCCAACCTTACCTGGTTGTATGCTCCCCGTCGCCCGACCAGTGCGGGGAGGTGGAATAACCCGCACCGGCCTATGTAGGCGAACCGGGGACACCATGCGTAAGGCTGGTGCCATGTAAGCCGGGCCCGAGGAGACGCACTGGTGGCCAGATGCGTTGGGCCGGCTTCATGACATCCGGCTCAACGCTCAATCTAGCCCGGCCGATACGTGGAGCTGGAATGTACCGAACCGGGCTATGCACGCGTACAGGAGACACCATGCGCTCTACTGCGTAACACGGTGTCTGCCCGTACTCTCGCTCTCCACGGTAAGTACAGGCAGTTGGAGCAGGTCTCCTACCTGACTTCGCCCCCCCCCCCCCCCCAAGAACATTTTGGGTTGTACTCGCGGGCTTCCAGCCTTGCTTCCGTGCTGCCTCCTCATATCGCCGCCTCTCTGCTTTCGCTGCCTCCAGCTCAGCTTTGGGGCGGCGATATTCTCCTGGTTGAGCCCAAGGTCCCTTACCATCCAATTCGTCCTCCCATGTCCAGAAATCCTGTGTAGGTGGGTCCTGTTGCCGCTTGACACGCCGCTTGGTCCGATTCTGGTGGGTAATTCTGTCACGGCTGTCGTAGTCGTTCTCCTCCTCAGACGAGGAGGAGCATGGATCGGACCAAGATGCAGAGTGGCTAGTGTTCATTATTGAATGAAAAATCAACAAAACACTTCAAAATACAAAACCAACAAACGTGACAAACCCGAAACAGTCCTGTGTGGCCCAAACACAGACACAGGAACATGACAGCTTACCCTTCTTTGTTGAATACGCTGGGATCTGTACTGTATAAAGTAACATGTCATTGAATAATACATTTTCTTCTTTTGAAAGACAAATATCCATATTTTTATGGCAAGGACAAGAAAACAAACTTACTCTGGTCTTCTGGTTTTGATCCAAAACATCCTGTAAAAGAAAGAAAGAGTTGTGGCTTATTTTGATCCAGTGGAATATGTACTATAGCTGTACTGAATATAGTAGTCAGGGGTAAATTCATGTATTTAGGGTAGTGATTTAGGTTTGTATGTGCAAGCAACTTTACCCATGGTGATGGTGGCTATTGCCATGGTGATGGTGGCTAAATGGTAACAGCTAACAATAAAATATTCCCCAGTACATCACATCATGTATTTAGGGTAATGATTTAGGTTTGTATATCCGAGCAGCTTTACCCATGGTGATGGTGGCTATTGCCATGGTGATGGTGGCTAAATGGTAACAGCTAACAGTCAAATATTCCCCAGTACATCACATCATGTATTTAGGGCTAATGATTGAGGGCTGGATTCAATCCATATTGCAGAAGTATTGCGGATCGGCATTATGGCTTGACTGAAATTTAACTGCAATGTTCCAGAATTTGTGGCGACTGCATTCACGGTAAATGTTGCATACCGTATGTTGGCTCAATCGGAAATTTGCTTTAAAATTTGACCGCGTATGGATTGAATCGAGCCGTTAAATATCTATATCCGGGCAGGTTTACCCATGGTGATGGTGGCTAAATGGTAATAGTTAACAGTCAATTAGTCCCAGAACACCTCTGTGTCTTGTCCTTCTCCAATACTCAGCCTCGGCACCTATAAAGAAATGATCAGCCTTATTTCACGTCTGCTAGACCTGATTCACATTGTTAACAAAAACTAAGAGACAAGTGTAAAGGAAACATGATGCCACCTTAACTTCTTAATTGGAGAAAGTAACTTGCAATGCCTCTGGCCAGTCTCGAATACAGACTTGTCATTGTGTTACCACCAAAAGAAGTTGGTGATGCTGAACGGTTTTGTGATACGCTCAACCCTGTGGTATTAAGTACATTCATAACTGTTTTATAGCACCTCAAATTAATGTCACTTTATTTAAAGTGTCTGTGCACACTCCATAACGGCATGTGACATGGCTATGACACCCATCATTCCAGTAATAATGTGACACAGAGTTTGGTCAATTAAATAACGCCGAATTACAACATCTGGTACGTAGACACTTATGTAGCATGTAATAACATATGAAATAAGTTGTCATGCAGACTGTGTAATAGCAGTTGTTATTAAAAGGTGACATAAGCGCATATGACAACAGGATGAACAGTCCTTTATAACACCCATTGTAACTTATAAAATCTTCTGCCCTTACTCATAACAATTTAAAACTACTCATTACAGTTTATGACAAATGTTATAATGTGTTATATAGCTGTTGTAAAGGCTTTTCTGAATGTATCAATAAGGACACCTACAGTAAACTGTTACCTTTGGGACTCATTGGATCAAGCACTAAAAAGCATTTGGTATCAGGTAGTTACCAATTGGGTACAATTATTTGAAATAAATACCAGAAAGTACCCATTGATACCATATAATGTCCTAGCAAATGTGTAATTTCTATACTGTAAAATAGAGTACTACCCATATCACTTCCTACTATGCTAGTTCAAATCCAGAGACATTTCAATAAAGCATAACATTCTAAAAGGGATTAGTTAGTTTTGTCTTTCAGGGATATTTCAAGATGTCTCAGATCAAAAGGATTATTGTTTAACCCACTAGCATAAAAGTTCAAAGATACAGTAATAAAACACTAACGCTGAATTGTTAGTCAGTGAGGTACAGAGAGAGAGAGAGAGAGAGAGAGAGAGAGAGAGAGAGAGAGAGAGAGAGAGAGAGAGAGACAGAGAGTGTGTCAAAGAAGATTGATTTCAGGACATTATGGTGAATATTTTCAGACACTTACCTTGTGTATAAATTAATGTTTTGTTATGTTGTATGTGTACCACTTATAGTCTCAAATATGATTCATACCAAGTACCCATTTACCAAATTGCTTATGCTAAATGCTAGAGAGTGGCCATAATTACGAGAACAGAAAGATGTGATAATGAGACAGCATGCTCCAGCTCCTTTGGTTAATGTGTAAGCAGTCAGTTGAACCTTCCAGCAAGTATCACGTAGGGAAACTGGGAGGGTCCAGGTTTTATCAAGACATCAATATCTTATTGGCTTCCTCATTACAGTACTTTGTAGGAAGCTGCCCCTCCCCATGGCCAGTTTAGTTACTGCAAGCATTATATTTACCAGGGGTTCCCAAACTTTTTTGTCCCACGACCCCATTATAGATACAGTGGGGCAAAAAAGTATTTAGTCAGCCACCAATTGTGCAAGTTCTCCCACTTAAAAAGATGAGAGAGGCCTGTAATTTTCAGCATAGGTACACTTCAACTATGACAGACAAAATGAGAAAAAAAATCCGAAAATCACATTGTAGGATTTTTTATGAATTTATTTGCAAATTATGGTGGAAAATAAGTATTTGGTCAATAACAAAAGTTTATCTCAATACTTTGTTATATACCCTTTGTTGGCAATGACAGAGGTCAAACGTTTTCTGTAAGTCTTCACAAGGTTTTCACACACTGTTGCTGGTATTTTGGCCCATTCCTCCATGCAGATCTCCTCTAGAGCAGTGATGTTTTGGGGCTGTTGCTGGGCAACACGGACTTTCAACTCCCTCCAAAGATTTTCTATGGGGTTGAGATCTGGAGACTGGCTAGGCCACTCCAGGACCTTGAAATGCTTCTTAGAAAGCCACTCCTTCGTTGCCCGGGCGGTGTGTTTGGGATCATTGTCATGCTGAAAGACCCAGCCACTTTCATCTTCAATGCCCTTGCTGATGGAAGGAGGTTTTCACTCAAAATCTCACGATACATGGCCCCATTCATTCTTTCCTTTACACGGATCAGTCATCCTGGTCCCTTTGCAGAAAAACAGCCCCAAAGCATGATGTTTCCAACCGCATGCTTCACAGTAGGTATGGTGTTCTTTGGATGCAACTCAGCATTCTTTGTCCTCCAAACACGACGAGTTGACTTTTTACCAAAAAGTTCTATTTTGGTTTCATCTGACCATATGACATTCTCCCAATCTTCTTCTGGATCATCCAAATGCTCTCTAGCAAACTTCAGACGGGCCTGGACATGTACTGGCTTAAGCAGGGGGACACGTCTGGCACTGCAGGATTTGAGTCCCTGGCGGCGTAGTGTGTTACTGATGGTAGGCTTTGTTACTTTGGTCCCAGCTCTCTGCAGGTCATTCACTAGGTCCCCCCGTGTGGTTCTGGGATTTTTGCTCACCGTTCTTGTGATCATTTTGACCCCACGGGGTGAGATCTTGCGTGGAGCCCCAGATCGAGGGAGATTATCAGTGGTCTTGTATGTCTTCCATTTCCTAATAATTGCTCCCACAGTTGATTTCTTCAAACCAAGCTGCTTACCTATTGCAGATTCAGTCTTCCCAGCCTGGTGCAGGTCTACAATTTTGTTTCTGGTGTCCTTTGACAGCTCTTTGGTCTTGGCCATAGTGGAGTTTGGAGTGTGACTGTTTGAGGTTGTGGACAGGTGTCTTTTATACTGATAACAAGTTCAAACAGGTGCCATTAATACAGGTAACGAGTGGAGGACAGAGGAGCCTCTTAAAGAAGAAGTTACAGGTCTGTGAGAGCCAGAAATCTTGCTTTTTTATAGGTGACCAAATACTTATTTTCCACCATAATTTGCAAATAAATTCATAAAAAATCCTACAATGTGATTTTCTGGATTTTTTCCCCTCATTTTGTCTGTCATAGTTGAAGTGTACCTGTGATGAAAGTTACAGGCCTCTCATCTTTTTAAGTGGGATAACTTGCACAATTGGTGGCTGACTAAATACTTTTTTGCCCCACTGTATCTGAAAATTGCAAATTAGTCTGACATGATGTATCTCTCCAACACTAATGAGATGGGTGTGTTTTATGCATGTTGCGCTGGAGCTTCTCAAAATCAGGAGGTGTGTTCGACAGTGCGGACCTCATCTCTGCTGTCACATCCAACCTGGATCGATATTTGGTTTTAATGCAGATGAGAGCACTGAATCAAGCATCACACAGATATGAACTGGCAAAGTGTACCATGTATTTTATTGTCCTTTCAAGACAACATGGACCTCGATACAGTAAGTTTAAAGATACAGTAATAAAACAATAACGCTAAATGGTTAGTCAGCGAGGAGAGAGAGAGAGAGAGAGAGAGAGAGAGAGAGAGAGAGAGAGAGAGAGAGAGAGAGAGAGAGAGAGAGAGAGAGAGAGAGAGAGAGAGAGAGAGAGAGAGAGAGAGAGAGAGAGAGAGAGAGAGGGAATTAAGGAAGATTCATTTCAGGACACTATGGTGATTAGTTTTCAGACACTTACCTTCTGTATATATGAATGGCCTGTTTTGTTGTATATGTACCACCTATAGTCTCAAATATGATTCATACCAAGTTCCCATTTACCAACTTACTCATGCTAAATACTAATGAGTGGCCATATGAGAACAGAAAGTTTTGATAAGGAGACAACATACTGCAGCTCCTCTTCTTAATGTGTAAGCAGTCAGTTGAACTTTCCGGCAAGAATCACGTAGGGAAACTGGGAGGGTCCAGGTTAAATCAACACAACAGCATCTTACTAGACTTTCTCAGTACAGTGCTTTATAGGAAAGCTGCCCCCCTACCTTCCAGGCCACTGCAAGCCACATATGTACTCTATCCAGTGATCCCCATGACCTCATTTTGATATCTAAAAATTATCATGACCCTAACCATGTAAATAATAATAATCATTAACAGCCATTGTTTACTTTTTTATTTGGGGCTATGACAGTCAAATGAAAAACATTCTAAAAGTGTTTCTGATTGTCTTCTCACTCACCATGATGTATCCCACCAGCACTAATGAGATGGGTGTGCTTGATGCATGTCGCGTTGGAGCTTCTCAAAATCAGGGGGTGTGGTCGACAGTGCGCACCTCATCTCAGCTGTCACATCCAACCTGAATCGATATTTGGTTTTAATGCAGACGAGAGCACTGAATCTAGCTTCACACAGATATGGGCTGGCGATGGGTACCATGAGTTTTATGGTGCTTTTAAGACAATATGGAACTCGAGGTCAAATCATATAAGGTCAAATCATGACGTCAGTGATTTTCAGGTCAGAAAGTCGGAGCTCTAGAAAGAGGACCGACTTCCTGAGTTGGAATTCCGAGTTGGATGACCATTCAAAACAATTTTTGAAGTTGGAGATTTCCAGTTCCAAGTTCCCAGCTGTTTTGAGCTCTCTATTAATGCTCAGAGGGAGACTGCAGGGTATTCCCTTTGAATCAAGTACCAAAACTCCTTCGTAGTGACCTGTGAATGCAGTCGGTCACATGAAAGCTCAATCAGCTGTTCAATTTCACTTACCAGCATGTTAACTGAGCCAGGATCGCAGTCAAATGGATTGGGAGGTAGGTCTCTCTCCAATTATAATGATTATTTCTGAATCCACTGATTCGTTCACTCATCTGTAGAATGTTTTTGTATTTCCCCTGCGTGCTTGCGTTCAATTCATTCAGTTTCCCAAATATGTCTGTTACATAGGCAAGGAGACACATTTTCTTTTCATTACACAGAAAATCAACCAAGTCAACCAAACAGTTCCTCTCTCAATGTGAAAAATCTTTCCAACACTCCCCTTCGAAAACCATCAAGCCTCGGTGTGTATTAGAACATCGTCATGCTCTGATCCCATATCTCCACATAGTTTTGCGAACAGGTGTGCGCACAGTGGATGTGGTTTGATGTAGTTTACAATCAAAGTTACCTGCTGCAGTATATCTCCGAGTTCTGTGCTCAGCTCTTTTGCCACCAGTTGCTCTTGGTGTATCATATAATGTGTCCATATGGCAGAGTGAGACACATTCATAACTAGAGTGCAGAGGCCTGCCTGCCGTCCCACCTTAGATGGAGCCCCATCTGTGCAAAAGCCCACCATTCGATCCCATGGAATCTGATTTTCATCAATATAGCCATGCAGCTGAACATACACTGAACACACACTGAACATCCACTGTGCTGTTTCATCCTCGGGAACCGTGAGACACAACAATATGTCCTCGTGAATACCATCCCTCGACATGTATAGTGAACAAACGTCAACGCATGGGCATCTCGGCCCTCAAAGCTAACGTCCATTTGGAGAGCATCAGGTGGGGAGTTGTTGAGTCGTTCAGGCAGTTTCCTCTTTCTTGCTAGCAACAGCATAAATGATTTGTTTAACAGTGTTACCTGACAAAGGTATTGATGTGAGTTTCTGTGCCTCTGCCTCCCCACACATTGTTTTTACCTTAGCATTTGCGGCCGGTAATATAAAAGTCTGTGCAGTAGTGTGTGGTTTCACAGTGTTGCGGACCTAGCCATTCACTGTGGGAATGATCCAAGTGTGGCCTTTTCCCATGATCTAAGGATGCTCTCTGTTTGAATTTGATCTTTTTGATTAGAATTATTTTCATTTAGATTTTTAAGGTTGACCACATTAAAATGATTTTGAGATACAAAGACGATATTATAATATACAGTTGAAGTCGGAAGTTTACATACACCTTAGCCAAATACATTTAAACTCAGTTTTTCACAATTCCTGACATTAAATCCTAGTAAAAATTCCGTCTTAGGTCAGTTAGCATCAACAATATATTTTAAGAATGTGAAAAGTCAGAATAATAGTAGAGAGAATTATTTATATCAGCTTTTATTTCTTTCATCACATTCCCAGTGGGTCAGAAGTTTACATACACGCAATTAGTATTTGGTAGCATTGCCTTTAAATTGTTTAACTTGGGTCAAACGTTTTGGGCTTCCACAAGCTTCCCACAATAAGTTGGGTGAATTTTGAGCAGTGGCTTATTCCTTGCTGAGCTGCCTTTCAGGTTATGTCGATATAGGACTCGTTTTACTGTGGAAATAGATACTTTTGTACTTTTTTCCTCCAGTATCTTCACAATATCCATTGCTGTTGTTCTGGAATTGATTTGCACTTTTCGCAACAAAGTACGTTCATCTCTAGGAGACAGAACGCGTCTCCTTCCTGAGCAGTATGACGGCTGCGTGGTCCCATGGAGTTTATACTTGCATACTATTGTTTGCACAGATGAACGTGGTACCTTCAGGTGTTTGGAAATTGCTCTCAAGGACGAACCAGACTTGTGGAGGTATTCAATTTGTTTTCTGAGGTCTTGGCTGATTTATTTTGATTTTCCCATGATGTCAAGCAAAGATGCACTGCGTTTGAAGGTAGGCCTTGAAATACATCCACAGGTACACCTCCAATTGACTCAAATGATGTCAATTTGCCTATCAGAAGCTTCTAAAGCCATGACATCATTTTCTGGAATTTCCCAAGCTGTTTAACGTCACAGTCAACATAGTGTATGTAACCTTCTGACACACTGGATTTGTGATACAGTGAATTATAAGTGAAATAAATTGTTGGAAAAATTACTTGTGTCATGCACAAAGTAGATGTCCTAACCGACTTGCCAAAACTATAGTTTGTTAACAAGAAATTTGTGGAGTGGTTGAAAAACGAGTTTTAATGACTTCAACCTAAGTGTATATAAACTTCCAACTTCAACTGTATATTTTGTTCTATATTTTGTTCTTCTGGATTTTGGACTTTCTCACGCAACACCATTTTAATATGGGGTTGCGACCCCTAGTTGGGGAACCACTTACTTAATGACGATTCAGGTATGCAGCTGAATGAGAAACAGTGTAAAATTTGGCTGGGTTGACTGCTTAATCAGCATGGCTACCACAGCATTCTATAGTGATACGCCATCCCATCTGGTTTGCGCGTAGTGAGACTATAATTTATATTTCAACAGGACAATGACCCAAAACTCACCTCCAGGATGTGTAAGGGCTATTTGACCAAGGAGAGTGATGGAGTCCTGCATTGGATGACCTGGCCTCCACAATCACCTGACCTCAACCCAATTGAGATAGTGTGGGATGAGTTTGACTGCGGAGTGAAGGAAATGCAGCCAACAAGTGATCAGTATTTGTGGGAACTCCTTCAAAACTGTTGGAAAAGCATTCCAGGTGAAGCTGATTGAGAGGAGTGTGCAAAGCTGTCATCAAGGCAAATGGTGGCTACTTTGAAGAATATATTTTGATTTGTTTAACGCTTTTTTGGTTGCTACATCATTCCATATGTGTTATTTCATAGATTTGATGTCTTCACTATTATTCTAGAATATAGAAAATAGTACAAATTAAGAAAAACCCTTGAATGAGTAGGTGTGTCCAAACTTTTGACTGGTACTGTATATATACAGTGGGGAGAACAAGTATTTGATACACTGCCGATTTTGAAGGTTTTCCTACTTACAAAGCATGTAGAGGTCTGTAATTTTTATCATAGGTACACTTCAACTGTGAGAGACGGAATCTAAAACAAAAATCCAAAAAATCACATTGTATGATTTTTAAGTAATTAATTCGCATTTTATTGCATGACATAAGTATTTGATCACCTACCAACCAGTAAGAATTCCGGCTCTCACAGACCTTATATATATATATATATATATATATATATATATATATATATACACTGCTCAAAAAATAAAGGGAACACTAAAATAACACATCCTAGATCTGAATGAATGAAATATTCTTATTAAATATTTTTTTCTTTAAATAGTTGAATGTGCTGACAACAAAATCACACAAAAATTATCATTGGAAATCAAATTTATCAACCCATGGAGGTCTGGATTTGGAGTCACACTCAAAATGAAAGTGGAAAACCACACTACAGGCTGATCCAACTTTGATGTAATGTCCTTAGAACAAGTCAAAATGAGGCTCAGTAGTGTGTGGCCTCCACGTGCCTGTATGACCTCCCTACAACGCCTGGGCATGCTCCTGGTGAGGTGGCGGATGGTCTCCTGAGGGATTTCCTCCCAGACCTGGACTAAAGCATCCGCCAACTCCTGGACAGTCTGTGGTGCAACGTGGCGTTGGTGGATGGAGCGAGACATGATGTCCCAGATGTGCTCAATTGGATTCAGGTCTGGGGAACGGGCGGGCCAGTCCATAGCATCAATGCCTTCCTCTTGCAGGAACTGCTGACACACTCCAGCCACATGAGGTCTAGCATTGTCTTGCATTAGGAGGAACCCAGGGCCAACCGCACCAGCATATGGTCTCACAAGGGGTCTGAGGATCTCATCTCGGTACCTAACGGCAGTCAGGCTACCTCTGGCGAGCACATGGAGGGCTGTGCGGCCCCCCAAAGAAATGCCACCCCACACCATGACTGACCCACCGCCAAACCGGTCATGCTGGAGGATGTTGCAGGCAGCAGAACGTTCTCCACGGCGTCTCCAGACTCTGTCACGTCTGTCACATGTGCGCGTGAATCTGCTTTCATCTGTGAAGAGCACAGTGGCGAATTTGCCAATCTTGGTGTTCTCTGGCAAATGCCAAACGTCCTGCACGGTGTTGGGCTGTAAGCACAACCCCCACCTGTGGACGTCGGGCCCTCATACCACCCTCATGGAGTCTGTTTCTGACCGTTTGAGCAGACACATGCACATTTGTGGCCTGCTGGAGGTCATTTTGCAGGGCTCTGGCAGTGCTCCTCCTTGCACAAAGGCGGAGGTAGCGGTCCTGCTGCTGGGTTGTTGCCCTCCTACGGCCTCCTCCACGTCTCCTGATGTACTGGCCTGTCTCCTGGTAGCGCTTCCATGCTCTGGACACTACGCTGACAGACACAGCAAACCTTCTTGCCACAGCTCGCATTGATGTGCCATCCTGGATGAGCTGCACTACCTGAGCCACTTGTGTGGGTTGTAGACTCCGTCTCATGCTACCACTAGAGTGAAAGCACCGCCAGCATTCAAAAGTGACCAAAACATCAGCCAGGAAGCATAGGAACTGAGAAGTGGTCTGTGGTCACCACCTGCAGAACCACTCCTTTATTGGGGGTGTCTTGCTAATTGCCTATAATTTCCACCTTTTGTCTATTCCATTTGCACAGCAGCATGTGAAATTTATTGTCAATCAGTGTTGCTTCCTAAGTGGACAGTTTGATTTCACAGAAGTGTGATTGACTTGGAGTTACATTGTGTTGTTTAAGTGTTCCCTTTATGTTTTTGAGCAGTGTATATATATATATATATTTATACAATTTGCTCTTTACTTGTCAGTGTTCCAAACTAGACATGATTTGTCTTTTTACCTACACAAGCAAACACCATCAGATGGAATTCATAGCAAGCAGTGGTTATGAAACAGAACAGAACAGATGAACTGGAATGATATTCACTCTCATGGGATGGGTTGCCAAAAATAACTTGTTGAAAGCCACACCCCCAATAAGCCACGAATATGACTGCATTGAGGCATAGAGTGCCGTCAGAAAGTATTCACACCCCTTGACCTTTTATAAATATTGTTGTGTTACAAAGTGTGATAAAAAAATGCTCTACTGTCAAAGTGGAAGAATATTATACATATTTTTTTAATTAATGGAAAACAAAACATTTATTTTGATTAGATTGGATAAGTATTCAACCCCCTGAGTCAATACATGTTAGAATCACCTTTGGCAGCCATTACAGCTGTGAGTCTTTCAGGGTAAGTCTCTAAGAGGTTTGCAGGCCTGGATTGTGCAATATTTGCCCATTATTCTTTTAAAAAATGTTAAAGCTCTGTCAAGTTGGTTGTTGATCATTGCTAGACAGCCATTTTCAAGTCTTGCCATAGATTTTCAAGCAGATATTGTCAAAATCGTAACCATGTAACTATTGAATATTTGGTGTTGTCTTGGTAAGCAACTCCAGTGTAGATTTGGCTTTGGGTTTTAGGGTATTTTCCAGCTGTAAGGTGAATTTGTCTTTTGGAGAACAGACTGAACCACTATTATGCTGTCTGTGCTTAGCTCCTTTCCATATATTTTTAACCTAAAAAAAGCATCTGGGGGCGGCAGGTAGCCTAGTGGTTAGAGCGTTGGGCCAGTAACTGAAAGGTTGCTAGATCGAATCCCTGAGCTGACAAGGTAAAAATCTGTTGTTCATTGGGTTAACTACAAGGTAGTTAACCCAATGTTCCTAGGCCGTCATTGTAAATGAGAATTTGTTCTTAAATGACTTGCCTAGGTAAATAAAGGTTAAATAAAAGAAAGCTGGTACTAGCCAATGAAAAGCATACCCATAACATGATGCAGACACCACCGTGCTTGAAAATATGAAGAGCGGTACTCAGTCATGTGTTGTGTTGAATTTGCCCCAAACATAATGCTTTTTATTCCAAACTAAAATGTAATTTCTTTACGACAGTTTTGCAGTATTAATTTAGTGCCTTTTTACAAATAGAATGCATGTTTGGAATATATTTATTCTGTCCAGCCTTCCGTCTTATCAATCTGCCATTTAAGGCAAGGGTTCTCAAACCTCTGCTCGGGGAGCCCAAGCCGTTCCAGGTATTTGAACTGTTCCACAGCTAGCACACCTGATTCAAATTGTTAAAAATCCTCAAGCCCTTGACTAGGTGAATCAGGCGAGTTAGTTCAGGGCTACTACAAAATTATGAAATGTTCTTGATCCATCCTGTTTTTTCCTATCATAGCCATTAAACTCTGTAAGTGTTTTAAAGTCACCTTTCTCTCCAGCAACTGCCTTAGGAAGGATGCCTGTGTCTTTGTAGTGACTGGGTGTATTGATACACCATCCAAAGTGTAATTAATAACTTTGTCATGCTCAAAGGGATGGATATTCATCAATCGGTGCCCTCCTTTGCGAGGCATTGAAAAACCTCCCTGGTCTTTGTAGTCAAATATGTGCTTGAAATGTACTACTCGACTGTGGGACCTCACAGATCATTGTATTTGTGGGGTCCAGAGATGGAGTAGTCATTGAAAAATCATGTTAACCTCTGTTATTGCACACAAAGTCCATGCAAAGTATTATGTGATTTGTTAATTACATTTGTAATCCTGAACTTATTTAGGCTGGCCATAACAAAGGGGTTGAATACTCAAGATATTCCAGCTTTTTCTTTTTTTCCATTTGTAAACCTTTCTTTAAAAAAAAAAAATTCTACTTTGAAGTTATGAGTAGATCAGTGACACAAACTGTAACAAAACAAAATGTGTCAAAAGTGAACAGTTATGAATACTTTCTGAAGGCACTGTATATCATGTTTTTTATGCCCCCTGTCATCAAGGCAGTAAAATACTCTCTGAGACAGATTTACGAAATGTTTGCTCCTGTGAGAATTTTGCACCTTATAGTTTTGCAGAACCATGAAGGTTGATGCAGTCTTGTCTCTGACATTCTCAAGAGTCTTGAATTAGATTATATTTGATGTGTAAAGCTTCACCATCGTCAAAATATGTACTGGTTCTTATAGGTTTCACAATTATATAGCTTTAGTTTGTAAAAATTGTGTCGTGTCACATACACACAAAGACACTTCCACATTCATATAGAAATTATGACAAACAACAACATTACATTTTTAAATGTTTTTTTTTCTATTTTTTTCCAATATCGGACCAGAAACAATCAAATTCTGTTGTCTTTTTGTGAATTCCAAGATATTCATAATCACTCTTTGAAACTGTTTTTCTTAAGACATTTCTTAAGACATTTCAGTGAGGTTAAGTTTCCTTCTCTTTAAAAAATAACACAATATAGTACAATATAGTACAATATAGTACAATGTTTCTTCTCTTTACCAGTAGAAAACATGTAGATGTTACAGAGTACAGAAAAATGGAACAAATGAGATAGGGGAAAGGGAGCATCCCTGATTGTGCAAAACGAGATTAAACTAGGTCAAACATACTAGTTTTCCTCAGATTTGTCCTCACATACACTCACAGTTACAACCCCATGAAGAGAGAGACAAACGTTTCATACTGAACAAGGAACACTGATCTTACATTTGAGCCGCAACCCATTTTCTTTTCACAGACAAAACTTTTCCCCTGCTTCCATGCATTTTCTTACCCAGTGAAATCAGTGGAGGCTGCTGAGGGGTGGGTGGCTCATAATAACAGCTGGAACGGAGCAAATGGAATGGCATCAAACCATGTGTTTGATGTATTTGATACTATTCCACCTAATCCGCTCCAGCAATTACCATGAGCCCGTCCTCCCCAATTAAGGTGAGTCAATTTGATTTAGGTGTTGCCCTTTGGGCATATTACCGGACTATCTGATCAGGGCTTTGAGAAAGAGATGCAGGAAGCAAACAGGAAGGGACACAACATGTGTTTGACGAGATGTTAGGAAACTGATGATTGGTGCCAGCTTTCGGCCACTGTTGGCTAAAGCCGAGCCAACCCAAGGATGGCAAGTAAGCTTTTATTCGTCATCATCATCATCGTCGTCATCTTCGTCGTCATCATCGTCATCATCATCGTCATCGTCATCATCATCATCATCATCATCATCATCGTCGTCGTCGTCGTCGTCGTCGTCGTCGTCGTCATCGTCGTCGTCATCATCATCTGGATCGATCTTTCCGGACAGCACATCCTCGATCCAGTCCTCAAGCTCATCAGCAGTGGGCATGTCCTCATCATCATCCATCTCCATCCACACACTGTCGGCCTATGAGGGAACACACACACAGTGAGATCTCGATTTGATGGTCACGAAACAAGATGGAGACTAAGTCGGCACAAGACAGAAAGACACTGAGATTCAAGAGAAGCTTGGATGAGAAGACAGTGAGAGTAGACCATCAAAAACCTGAGGTTCCCAGAGAAGATGGATGGATGGATGGATGGATGGACGGATGGATGGATGGGATGATAGATAGATAGATGGATGGATAGAAGAGAGAAGAGGATGACACAAAGGAGACGACAGAGACAAAGTAGGTGGGAAGATCAGACTTACATCTTCCACATCCACAACACCGATCTGAGGGGAACCGAGGTCAATGCCGAAGGTCTTCTCCCAGTAGGGCACAAGCTAAAAAGAGAGAGGGAGGTAGAGAGTGGGGAGATAGAGAGAGAAAATAAAAATATAAAAATACTACATCTAGGCTTAATCTGAGTCTTGGAAATCACAATTTAAAGTTCTGCTTTTCAAGTCCTAAGTGTATCTGTTGGACATTTCTAATATTCACTTGTTAGACTAGTCGATACACATACAGGTGCAGAATTAATCATCTTGATCACATAATGAGTAGTTATTTGGGATTACAACGTGATTGCAGGTGTCACGCCCTGGCCTTAGTATTCTTTGTTTTCTTTATTATTTTAGTTAGGTCAGGGTGTGACATGGGGAATGTTTGTGTTTTGTCTCGTTTTGGGTGGTTATATGGTAAAGGGGGTGTTGGGTTTAGTGTACAGCGCATTCGGAAAGTATTCAGACCCCTTGACTTTTCTCACACTTTGTTACGTTACAGCCTCATTCTAAAATGTATAAATAGTTTTCCCCCCTCAATCTACACACAATACCACATAATGACAAAGCAAAAACAGGTTTTTAGAGATTTTTTTAAATGTATAAAAAAAAATGAAATATCGTATTTACATAAGTATTCAGACCCTTTACTCAGTACTTTGTTGAAGCACCTTTGGCAGCGATTACAGCCTTGAGTATTCTTGGGTATACCTCCAGAGTGGCGCAGTGGTCTAAGGCACTGCATTGCAGTGCTAGATGCATCACTACAGAACCTGGTTCGTTCCCAAGCTGTGTCACAACCGGATGTGATTTGGAGTACCATAGGGTGGCGACAATTGGCCCAGCGTCATCCGGGTTAGGGGAGAGAATGGCCGTGGGTGTAGGCAGTCATTGTAAATAAGAATTTGTTCTTAACTGACTTGCCTAGTTAAAGAAATTATACTACAAGCTTGGCACACCTGTATTTGGGGAGTTTATCCCATTCTTCTCTGCAGATCCTCTCAAACTCTGTCAGGTTGGATGGGGAGTGTTGCCGCACAGCTATTTTCAGGTCTCTCCAGAGATGTTCGATCGGGTTCAAGTCCGGGCTCTGGCTGGGCCACTCAAGGACATTCAGAGACTTGTCCCGAAGCCACTCCTGTGTTGTCTTGGCTGTGTGTTTAGGGTTCTTATCCTTTTGGAAGGTGAAGCTTTGCCCCAGCCTGAGGTCCTTTGCGCTCTGGAGCAGGTTTTCATCAAGGATCTCTCTGTACTTTGCTCCGTTCATCTTTCCCTTGATCCTGACTAGTCTCCCAGTCCCTGCCGCTGAAAAACATCCCCACAGCATGATGTTCCCACCACCATGTATCATTGTAGGGATGGCGCCAGGTTTCCTTCAGACGTGACGCTTGGCATTGAGGCCAAAGGGTTGAATCTTGGTTTCATCAGACCAGAGAATCTTGTTTCTCATGGTCTGAAAGTCCTTTCGGTTCCTTTTGGCAAACTCCAAGTGGGCTGTCATGTGTCTTTTACTGTGGATTACCTTCCGTCCAGCCACTCTACCTTAAAGGCCTGATTGGTGGAGTGCTAAAGAGATGCTTGTCCTTCTGGAAGGGTCTCCCATCTCCATAGAGGAACTCTGGAGCTCTGTCAGAGTGACCATCGGGTTCTTGTTCACCTCCCTGACCAAGGCCCTTCTCTCCCGATTGCTCAGTTTGGCCGGGTGACCAGCTCTAGGAAGTGTCTTGGTGCTTCCAAACTTCTTTGATTTAAGAATGAGGGAGGCCACTGTGTTCTTGGGGATCTTCAACGCTGCAGACATTTTTTGGTACCCTTCCCAAAATCTGTGCCTCGACACAATCCTGTTTCGGAGCTCTATGGACAATTCCTTCGACCTCATGGCTTGGTTTTTGTACTGACATGCACTGTCAACTGTGGGAACTTATATAGACAGGTGTGTGCCTTTCCAAATCATGTCAAATCAATTGAATTTAACACAGGTGGACTCCAATAAAGTTGTAGAAACATCTCAAAGATAATCAATGGCAACAGGATGCACCAGAGCTCAATTTCGAGTCTGGGAGGAGGAGATGGGGGCTAGGGAGGAGATGGGGGCTATGGAGGAGATGGGGCTAGGGAAGGGATGGGGGCTAGAGAAGGGATGGGCTAGAGAAGGGATGGGGCTAGGAAAGGGATGGGGCTAGGTAAGAGATCGGGCTAGGGGCTTGGGAAGGGATGGGCTAGGGAAGGGGTGGGGTGGGGCTAGGGACGGGGTGGGGGCTAGGGAAGGGATGGGGCTAGGGAAGGGATGGGGATAAGGAAGGGATGGGGCTAGGGAAGGGGTGGGGATAGGGAAAGGATGGGGCTAGGTATAGGTAAGGGATGAGGCTAGGGAAGGGATGGGGCTAGGGAAGGGATGGGGCTAGGGAAGGGATGGGGCTAGGGAAGGGATGGGGCTAGGGAAGGGATGGGGATAAGGAAGGGATGGGGCTAGGGAAGGGATGGGGATAAGGAAGGGATGGGGCTAGGGAAGGGGTGGGGCTAGGGAAGGGATGGGGATAAGGAAGGGATTGGGCTAGGGAAAGGATGGGGCTAGGTATAGGTAAGGGATGAGGCTAGGGAAGGGATGAGGCTAGGGAAGGGATGGGGCTAGGGAAGGGGTGGGGCTAGGTATAGGTAAGGGATGGGGCTAGGGAAAGGATGGGGCTAGGTATAGGTAAGGGATGAGGCTAGGGAAGGGATGGGGCAGGTTAGAGACTCTGGGGACTAGGGTTTAGAGGACAGGTTAGGAACTCTACTTAGGGTTTAGGGGACATGCTAGGAACTCTGGTTAGGGGTTATGGTTTGGGGACAGGTTAGAAAATATACTTAGGTTCGAGGATTTAGGGGGACAGGTTAGAGACTCTGGCTAGGGGCTAGGGGCTAGGAGATAGGGGCTAGGAGATAGGGGCTAGGAGATAGGGGCTAGGGAAGGGATGGGCAAGTAAGTTGGTAACAAGACATTGTTCTCACCTGTAAAATAATGTATTATTTTATCTACACAGTATGAACATAAAGTGAGTTACTCCCTCTTGAAGTAGAATGCTTTAGTTGTTAAATTGCATCCCGGTGACTGACCCACTTAGACATTTTTTCCCCAGGGCAGTGACAGTACAAGATAAGGATAAGATCGGTATCAGATAGAGGGAGCTGCAAGTCAGTTAGAAAATGAAAGTATGAAATAATCAGATCTCCGCAAAGGAATGTTTTTTCAGTTAGAAACTGGGTGTGAAACTTATATCTCTGCAAGGAATGTTGTTGGACAACTACAGCTCTCTGGTGCCTGAATGATCTACTGAGGGTGCTACTGAAGCTTGTATGTGTCTAGACTGTAGAGCCCTGACTTCTTGCTGAACATGTAACATGACCATAATCTTTCCTAACCAGAACTAGGGCCATCAACTGGGGGCCAGATTTTATTCCTTGTTTGGAAAAACCCTTCCCTTCCCATATAATATGTTCCGTGTTACAAAGATATCTTACACAGCTACTAGATTGGGTCCAGAGTTATGCCCTACTGTAAATGCAATGGTTGTCTTTAGTTTAGCTCAGTGTTTCTTCAAGCCTGGTCCTGGGAAGACAAAGGAGTACAATGATATAGTTTTTGGCCCATCAGCAAACCTTTGATTAGTGGAATCAGGTGTGGAGGGACAGCATTTTAGACATGTATTTGTTCAAGGCAGTGACAGTATGAGATAAGGATAAGATTTATTGGACAATAAATATTACATGGTATTATAAGGACAAAGCTACAGAGAGCTGCAAGTCATGTAGAAACTGAAAGTGAGAGACTCAGATCTCTCTGTGAGGAATGTTTGTTGACCACTACAGCTCTCTGGTGGCTGAATGATGTACTGAGGGGGATACTGAAGCAATAAGGCCCGGGGGGGTGTGCTATATGGCCAATATACGACTGCTAGGGGCTGTTGTTAGGCACAATGCAAAGTGGGGTGCCAGGACACAGTCCTTAGCCATGGTATATTGGCCATATATCACAAACCCCCGAACTGTCGTATTGCTATTATAAACTTGTAACCAATGGAATTAGAGCAGTAAAAATACATGTTTTGTCATACCCGTGGTATACGATATGATATACCACGGCGGTCAGCCAATTGGCATTCAGGGCTCGAACCACCCAGTTTATAACGAAGCTTTTATGTGTCTGTAGGTCTACTACTGTAGGTATATTACTGTAAGTCTACTACTGTAAGTCTACTACTGTAGGTCTACTACTGTAGGTCTGCTTCTGTAAGTCTACTACTGTAGGTCTACTACTGTAGGTCTGCTACTGTAAGTCTACTATTGTAGGTCTGCTACTGTAAGTCTACTACTGTAAGTCTACTACTGTAGGTCTGATACTGTAGGTCTACTACTGTAGGTATATCACTGTAGGCTCTCTTCAGGTCATTGACCAGGTCCTGCCGTGTAGTTCTGGGCTGATCCCTCACCTTCCTCATGATCATTGATGCCCCACGAGGTGAGATCTTGCATGGAGCCCCAGACCGAGGGTGATTGACTGTCATCTTTAACTTCTTCCATTTTCTAATAATTGCGCCAACAGTTGTTGCCTTCTCACCAAGCTGCTTGCCTATTGTTCTGTAGCCCATCCTAGCCTTGTGCAGGTCTACAATTTTATCCCTGATGTCTTTACACAGCTCTCTGGTCTTGGCCATTGTGGAGAGGTTGGAGTCTGTTTGATTGAGTGTGTGGACAGGTGTCTTTTATACAGGTAATGAGTTCAAACAGGTGCAGTTAATACACGTAATGAGTGGAGAACAGGAGGGCTTCTTAAAGAAAAACTAACAGGTCTGTGAGAGCCGGAATTCTTACTGGTTGGTAGGTGATCAAATACTTATGTCATGCAATAAAATGCAAATGAATTACTTAAAAATCATACAACGTGATTTTCTGGATTTTTGTTTTAGATTCCGTCTCTCATAGTTGAAGTGTACCTATGATAAAAATTACAGACCTCTACATGCTTTGTAAGTAGGAAAACCTGCAAAATCGGCAGTGTATCAAATACTTGTTCTCCCCACTGTATATTTCTGTAGGTCTACTACTGTAGGTATATTACTGTAGGTCTGCTACTGTAAGTCTACTATTGTAGGTCTGCTACTGTAAGTCTACTACTGTAGGTCTGCTACTGTAGGTATATTACTGTAGGTATATCACTGTAGGTATATTTCTGTAGGTCTACTACTGTAGGTATATTACTGTAGGTCTACTACTGTAGGTATATTACTGTAGGTCTGCTACTGTAAGTCTACTATTGTAGGTCTGCTACTGTAAGTCTACTACTGTAGGTCTGCTACTGTAAGTCTACTACTGTAGGTCTACTACTGTAGGTCTACTACTGAAGGTCTACTACTGTAGGTATATTACTGTAGGTATATTTCTGTAGGTCTACTACTGTAGGTATATTACTGTAGGTCTGCTACTGTAGGTATTCTTGGGTATACCTCCAGAGTGGCACAGTGGTCTAAGGCACTGCATTGCATTGCAGCTATTTTCAGGTCTCTCCAGAGATGTTCGATCGGGTTCAAGTCCGGGCTCTGGCTGGGCCACTCAAGGACATTCAGAGACTTGTCCCGAAGCCACTCCTGTGTTGTCTTGGCTGTGTGTTTAGGGTTCTTATCCTTTTGGAAGGTGAAGCTTTGCCCCAGCCTGAGGTCCTTTGCGCTCTGGAGCAGGTTTTCATCAAGGATCTCTCTGTACTTTGCTCCGTTCATCTTTCCCTTGATCCTGACTAGTCTCCCAGTCCCTGCCGCTGAAAAACATCCCCACAGCATGATGTTCCCACCACCATGTATCATTGTAGGGATGGCGCCAGGTTTCCTTCAGACGTGACGCTTGGCATTGAGGCCAAAGGGTTGAATCTTGGTTTCATCAGACCAGAGAATCTTGTTTCTCATGGTCTGAAAGTCCTTTCGGTTCCTTTTGGCAAACTCCAAGTGGGCTGTCATGTGTCTTTTACTGTGGATTACCTTCCGTCCAGCCACTCTACCTTAAAGGCCTGATTGGTGGAGTGCTAAAGAGATGCTTGTCCTTCTGGAAGGGTCTCCCATCTCCATAGAGGAACTCTGGAGCTCTGTCAGAGTGACCATCGGGTTCTTGTTCACCTCCCTGACCAAGGCCCTTCTCTCCCGATTGCTCAGTTTGGCCGGGTGACCAGCTCTAGGAAGTGTCTTGGTGCTTCCAAACTTCTTTGATTTAAGAATGAGGGAGGCCACTGTGTTCTTGGGGATCTTCAACGCTGCAGACATTTTTTGGTACCCTTCCCAAAATCTGTGCCTCGACACAATCCTGTTTCGGAGCTCTATGGACAATTCCTTCGACCTCATGGCTTGGTTTTTGTACTGACATGCACTGTCAACTGTGGGAACTTATATAGACAGGTGTGTGCCTTTCCAAATCATGTCCAATCAATTGAATTTAACACAGGTGGACTCCAATCAAGTTGTAGAAACATCTCAAAGATAATCAATGGCAACAGGATGCACCAGAGCTCAATTTCGAGTCTCATAGAAAATGGCATGAATACTTATGTAAATAAGTTATTTCGATGTATTTATTTTAATTTGCAAACATTTCTAAAAAGCTGTTTTTGCTTTGTCATTATGGGTTATTGTGTGTAGATTGATTTAAAAAAAAATGTCATCCATTTTAAATACGGCTGTAATGTAACAAAATTAGGAAAAGGTCAAGGGGTCTGAATACTTTCCGAATGCACTGTACACAGTATGTTCAGCCAGTTCACATATCTTCAGCCTGTTCTTACCAGGGGGAAGTCGTCGGGGTCGATCCAGACAATGCTGAGGTCGGGGTTGTCAGTGTTTTCACGGGCCACCTCTTTCAGGATCTCCAGGAACTCAAAACCGTCTTGGAAAGGTCAAAGGTTAGATACTGTAGTCTTTTAGCCCCTTCTACACCCCCACATTGGAAGACAATTGTATTTTTATTATCTAAAATTTTAAAAAATTTATGACCAGATTTGTGAAAGAGCAGAGAATATATATATATATAGTGCATATATATAGTAAAACGTATATATAGCATATACAGTGGGGAGAACAAGTATTTGATACACTGCCGATTTTGCAGGTTTTCCTACTTACAAAGCATGTAGAGGTCTGTAATTTTTATCATAGGTACACTTCAACTATGAGAGACGGAATCTAAAACAAAAATCCAGAAAATCACATTGTATGATTTTTAAGTAATTAATTTGCATTTTATTGCATGACATAAGTATTTGATACATCAGAAAAGCAGAACTTAATATTTGGTACAGAAACCTTTGTTTGCAATTACAGAGATCATACGTTTCCTGTAGTTCTTGACTAGGTTTGCACACACTGCAGCAGGGATTTTGGCCCATTCCTCCCTACAGATCTTCTCCAGATCCTTCAGGTTTCGGGGCTGTCGCTGGGCAATACGGACTTTCGGCCCCCTCCAATGATTTTCTATTGGGTTCAGGTCTGGAGACTGGCTAGGCCACTCCAGGACCTTGAGATGCTTCTTACGGAGCCACTCCTTAGTTGCCCTGGCTGTGTGTTTCGGGTCGTTGTCATGCTGGAAGACCCAGCCACGACCCATCTTCAATGCTCTTACTGAGGGAAGGAGGTTGTTGGTCAAGATCTCGCGATACATGGCCCCATCCATCCTCCCTTCAATACGGTGCAGTCGTCCTGTCCCCTTTGCAGAAAAGCATCCCCAAAGAATGATGTTTCCACCTCCATGCTTCACGGTTGGGATGGTGTTCTTGGGGTTGTACTCATCCTTCTATTCCTCCAAACACGGCGAGTGGAGTTTAGAGCAAAAAGCTCTATTTTTGTCTCATCAGACCACATGACCTTCTCCCATTCCTCCTCTGGATCATCCAGATGGTCATTGGCAAACTTCAGACGGGCCTGGACATGCGCTGGCTTGAGCAGGGGGACCTTGCGTGCGCTGCAGGATTTTAATCCATGACGGCGTAGTGTGTTACTAATGGTTTTCTTTGAGACTGTGGTCCCAGCTCTCTTCAGGTCATTGACCAGGTCCTGCCATGTAGTTCTGGGCTGATCCCTCACCTTCCTCATGATCATTGATGCCCCACGAGGTGAAATCTTGCATGGAGCCCCAGACCGAGGGTGATTGACCGTCATCTTGAACTTCTTCCATTTTCTAATAATTGCGCCAACAGTTGTTTCCTTCTCACCAAGCTGCTTGCCTATTGTCCTGTAGCCCATCCCAGCCTTGTGCAGGTCTACAATTTTATCCCTGATGTCCTTACACAGCTCTCTGGTCTTGGCCATTGTGGAGAGGTTGGAATCTGTTTGATTGAGTGTGTGGACAGGTGTCTTTTATACAGGTAACGAGTTCAAACAGGTGCAGTTAATACAGGTAATGAGTGGAGAACAGGAGGGCTTCTTAAAGAAAAACTAACAGGTCTGTGAGAGCCGGAATTCTTACTGGTTGGTAGGTGATCAAATACTTATGTCATGCAATAAAATGCAAATTAATTATTTAAAAATCATACAATGTGATTTTCTGGATTTTTGTTTTAGATTCCGTCTCTCACAGTTGAAGTGTACCTATGATAAAAATTACAGACCTCTACATGCTTTGTAAGTAGGAAAACCTGCAAAATCGGCAGTGTATCAAATACTTGTTCTCCCCACTGTATATAGTAAAACGTTGCTTGGGACTAGTGCACTGTACATACCAGGGTCATCCTCCTCAGCGAAGGCAACAATGTGCTCTCCATCAATGTCATCTTCCTAAAGGAAGAAAGAAAGAAAGAACGCGACTCAGGCCTACTGTACATCTCCATGAGATATAGGCCCACTGGACAGTCGGTTTCTAGACGTTTCAATAGTGAGTGAATAAATCTTACCCAGGTCTCATACATGCTGTGGGGCTCCAGCTTCCTCAGAGTGGGCCTGGAATGAGAATGATATCAATCAATCACATTTAGATTATCAAGCCCTTTTTACATCGGCAGTCATAGAGTACATTCACAGTAACACGGCCTAGACCCAAAAGAGCAAACAAGGAAAGGCTGAAGCAAGAGCACAGTGGCTTGGAATAAAAATGAATGTAGTTTGAACCACACTTTGTCTACATAACATAGTATAGGCCTTCTGGTTTTGCATTGTAGGTCAGCTGATCTACAGGCCCTAACTCACCTGTCGTGCTCCTCAATGTAGTCTACAAGCTCAGCCTCAGTGTACGGCTTTCCTGGAATGGTCATTGGTTCCTCCATGAAGGGCTCGTAGAAGTCAACCTCGTTCAGTTTCATATTCAGCTTCTTGGCAATCTGGATATGGACAAAGAACATCAATTTGGCTATCAGAAAGCTGTTGTTTCAACATAAAAACATGAGTTAACATTTTGAATTAAAGTATTTGCAATGTAACTAATATTATGTTTTGTGGACTGAACTTGATTTCCTGAGTTGACTTAAGTTACTGCGCTACCTTGAAGTGTTATCTTTTCAAGTTAAGACTACTAAAAATGGTACAGCATACAGACAGTTCGTCTGCATTGGGGACAATGGAAATATTCCAGAATGGAGTTTAGAATACAGCCAACTCTAATTTTACCCTCTGTGGTTCCGTACCTTAGGGTCAAAAGTGGCGAAGAACTTGATGAATGGATGGAACTCCTCGGCAGCGTCGTCATACTCAATGAAGTCTGTAAAAGAGAAAAATAACATTAACCTAACGTGATATTCTCATTGACATACCTGACTGAGGAAATTGTCAGAATTCAGGCATTGAATACCTGCATGTGGTTCACAGAAATAGGCGTTGTGACTAGCAACCCACTAGCCTGATCCCAGATCTGTTTGTGCCAATTCAGGGACAATGACCATAGTAGTTAACATGACAGCACAAAGACATCTGGGACTAGGCTAGCAATTTCAGTCATGATTTCTCTGGTCTTTCCCACAGAGTGTGTTGGCTGTACTTACGGGGGGATTTTTCACTCTTGAAGTAGCCGACCAGCTTGATGTCCTCGTCAATGTTGTGGAAGCCCTTCAGCTCACGCTCATTATCAATTATCTCCACGGGGTCCTCAATCACCTGCAGAAAGATTGCGTGAGGGAGAAGAGATGTGGAGAGAAGTCTTTAGAAGTTAGAGGAAGATTTTACTGCCCTTATTTTTTCTATCCTTTTCAGAACAATATTTAGGAAACACAATGTAATCACCGATTAATACACTACATTATCAAGAGTGTTTACATAGTAATAAAAGCAAACTTAAGTTAAGTTACAACCAAAATGACTGTAACCAAAATGAGGTGGCACGACAACTAAATGACTGTATAATGTTATAACAGTTACTCACGTCGTAGAGGAACTCCACCAGGGTGTCAGCGGCCAGCTCACCGTCATACTCAATGATCTCATTATCAATAAAGATGTAGATGCTCTCCACCTCATCCAGACCTGAGGAGGGACGATGACAGGTTAGAGACACTGTTTAGGGGCTAGGGAAGCAATGGGGGTTAGGGAAGAGATGGGATGGGGCAAGGGAGGAGATGGGGGCTAGGGAGGAGATGGGGGCTAGGGAGGAGATGGGGCTAGGGAAGGGATGGGGGCCAGAGAAGGGATGGGCTAGGAAAGGGCTGGGGCTAGGAAAGGGATGGGGCTAGGTAAGAGATCGGGCTAGGGGCTTGGGAAGGGATGGGGCTAGGGAAGGGGTGGGGCTAGGGACGGGGTGGGGTGGGGGCTAGGGAAGGGATGGGGCTAGGGAAGGGATGGGGCTAGGGAAGGGATGGGGCTAGGTATAGGTAAGGGATGAGGCTAGGGAAGGGATGGGGCTAGGGAAGGGATGGGGCTAGGGAAGGGATGGGGCTAGGGAAGGGATGGGGCTAGGGAAGGGATGGGGATAAGGAAGGGATGGGGCTAGGGAAGGGATGGGGATAAGGAAGGGATGGGGCTAGGGAAGGGGTGGGGCTAGGGAAGGGATGGGGATAAGGAAGGGATTGGGCTAGGGAAAGGATGGGGCTAGGTATAGGTAAGGGATGAGGCTAGGGAAGGGATGAGGCTAGAGAAGGGATGGGGCTAGGGAAGGGGTGGGGCTAGGTATAGGTAAGGGATGAGGCTAGGGAAGGGATGAGGCTAGGGAAGGGATGGGGCAGGTTAGAGACTCTGGGGACTAGGGTTTAGAGGACAGGTTAGGAACTCTACTTAGGGTCTAGGGTTTAGGGGACATGCTAGGAACTCTGGTTAGGGGTTATGGTTTGGGGACAGGTTAGAAAATATACTTAGGGTCGAAGATTTAGGGGGACAGGTTAGAGACTCTGGCTAGGGGCTAGGAGATAGGGGCTAGGAGATAGGGGCTAGGAGATAGGGGCTAGGGAAGGGATGGGCAAGTAAGTTGGTAACAAGACATTGTTCGAACCTGTAAAATTATGTATTATTTTATCTACACAGTATGAACATAAAGTGAGTTACTACCTCTTGAAGTAGAATGCTTTAGTTGTTAAATTGCATCCCGGTGACTGACCCACTTAGACATTTTTCCCCCAGGGCAGTGACAGTACAAGATAAGGATAAGATCGGTATCAGATAGAGGGAGCTGCAAGTCAGTTAGAAAATGAAAGTATGAAATAATCAGATCTCCGCAAAGGAATGTTTTTTCAGTTAGAAACTGGGTGTGAAACTCATATCTCTGCAAGGAATGTTGTTGGACAACTACAGCTCTCTGGTGGCTGAATGATCTACTGAGGGTGCTACTGAAGCTTGTATGTGTCTAGACTGTAGAGCCCTGACTTCTTCCTGAACATGTAACATGACCATAATCTTTCCTAACCAGAACTAGGGCCATCAACTGGGGGCCAGATTTTATTCCTTGTTTGGAAAAACCCTTCCCTTCCCATATAATATGTTCCGTGTTACAAAGATATCTTACACAGCTACTAGATTGGGTCCAGAGTTATGCCCTACTGTAAATGCAATGGTTGTCTTTACTTTAGCTCAGTGTTTCTTCAAGCCTGGTTCTGGGAAGACAAAGGAGTACAATGATATAGTTTTTGGCCCATCAGCAAACCTTTGATTAGTGGAATCAGGTGTGTAGGGACAGCATTTTAGACATGTATTTGTTCAAGGCAGTGACAGTATGAGATAAGGATAGGATTTATTGGACAATAAATATTACATGGTATTATAAGGACAAAGATACAGAGAGCTGCAAGTCATTTAGAAACTGAAAGTGAGAGACTCAGATCTCTCTGTGAGGAATGTTTGTTGACCACTACAGCTCTCTGGTGGCTGAATGATGTACTGAGGGGGATACTGAAGCAATAAGGCCCGATATGCTATATGGCCAATATACGACTGCTAAGGGCTGTTGTTAGGAACAATGCAAAGTGGGGTGCCAGGACACAGTCCTTAGCCATGGTATATTGGCCATATATCACAAACCCCCGAGGTGTCGTATTGCTATTATAAACTTGTAACCAATGGAATTAGAGCAGTAAAAATAAATGTTTTGTCATACCCGTGGTATACGATATGATATACCACGGCGGTCAGCCAATTGGCATTCAGGGCTCGAACCACCCAGTTTATAACGAAGCTTTTATGTGTCTGTAGGTCTACTACTGTAGGTATATTACTGTAAGTCTACTACTGTAAGTCTACTACTGTAGGTCCACTACTGTAAGTTTACTACTGTAAGTCTACTACTGTAGGCCTGCTTCTGTAAGTCTACTACTGTAGGTCTACTACTGTAGGTCTGCTTCTGTAAGTCTACTACTGTAGGTCTACTACTGTAGGTCTGCTACTGTAAGTCTACTATTGTAGGTCTGCTACTGTAAGTCTACTACTGTAGGTCTACTACTGTAGGTCTGCTACTGTAAGTCTACTACTGTAGGTCTACTACTGTAGGTATATTACTGTAGGTATATTTCTGTAGGTCTACTACTGTAGGTATATTACTGTAGGTCTGCTACTGTAGGTATATTACTGTAGGTCTACTACTGTAGGAATATTACTGTAGGTCTGATACTATAGGTATATTACTGTATGTCTACTACTGTAGGTATATTACTGTAGGTCTACTACTGTAGGTCTACTACTGTAGGTATATTACTGTAGGTTTGATACTGTAGGTATATTACTGTAGGTCTACTACTGTAGGTCTACTACTGTAGGCATATTACTGTAGGTCTGATACTGTAGGTATATTACTGTAGGTCTACTACTGTAGGTATATTACTGTAGATCTACTACTGTAGGCCTACTACTGTAGGTCTACTACTGTAGGTATATTACTGTAGGTCTACTACTGTAGGTCTGATACTGTAGGTATATTACTGTAGGTCTACTACTGTAGGTATATTACTGTAGGTTTGATACTGTAGGTATATTACTGTAGGTCTACTACTGTAGGTCTACTACTGTAGGCATATTACTGTAGGTCTGATACTGTAGGTATATTACTGTAGGTCTACTACTGTAGGTATATTACTGTAGGTCTACTACTGTAGGTATATTACTGTAGGTCTGATACTGTAGGCCTACTACTGTAGGTCTACTACTGTAGGTATATTACTGTAGGTCTACTACTGTAGGTCTGATACTGTAGGTATATTACTGTAGGTCTACTACTGTAGGTATATTACTGTAGGTCTGATACTGTAGGCCTACTACTGTAGGTCTACTACTGTAGGTATATTACTGTAGGTCTACTACTGTAGGTCTGATACTGTAGGTATATTACTGTAGGTCTACTACTGTAGGTATATTACTGTAGGTCTGATACTGTAGGTATATTACTGTAGGTCTACTACTGTAGGTATATTACTGTAGGTCTACTACTGTAGGTCTGATACTGTAGGTATATTACTGTAGGTCTACTACTGTAGGTATATTACTGTAGATCTACTACTGTAGGTATATTACTGTAGATCTACTACTGTAGGTCTACTATTGTATTTTGTTAATCCTTGAACATACAGAGGATCAACAACATTACTTTCACTCCCCATTACTGGCTTGTATGAGTGAAAAAGAAGGAAGCCTGTGTTAAAATATCCACTCCAGATCATCCATTGTGTTTGCAAAAAGGCTGTTAGGTAATACTGCAAGACAAAACAAATAAATAAATCAACTTTGGCCTAAATGAAAAACTACAGGTTTGGGTCAAATCCAATACAACACTACACAGAGTGAAACCCTCTGTATTTTGAATGGTGGCAGCATCATATTATGGGTATGCTTGTCACTGGCAGGAGCTGGGGAGTTTGTCAGGATCAAAATAAAAATGAGCAAACCCCAGGTAAACGGTTGGAGGAAAACCTTCCTAAAATCTAACCCTGGGATGGAGTTTTATTTTTCAACAGGACAATTACACAACATTTTAATGTTAATGCCAAAGCTCCTGTGTTGAGTAATATGTGTTGAGTGTTTCTGAAGGGTCGAGTCATTCAGGAACTCAGAGACAAGGTTTGAATATTCCTGTCCATCCCAACCATTCCCAACCAAATTGTCTGAGCATGTTGCTTTAAGAGTTGTGCAAAGTTTGTAGAATCTTATTCAAAATGATTCACAGCTGTAATTGCCTGCCAAAGGTCCTTCCAACAAGTATTCACTTTGGGATGTGAAGACATACGCAATCAAAATATCTTCGATTTTTATTAATTAAGAACATTTTCTATAATTTTTCTTTCACTTCAAAATGTGGAGTAGGTTGTGTAGAACTGCAGGGGAAAAAATCGAATTGAATCCCTTTTTACATTTATTATTAAGACAGCAAAATGTGAAGACTGTGCAAGGGGTGTCAAGACTTTACTAGGCACTGCCTGTGAATCAGGTGAGTTAGTTCAGGGCTACAACAAAATTGTGAAATGTCTGGGGGTCCTGAGGAGAGGTTTGAAAACCACTGCTCTAATCTATTTCAACAGGAACGATACCACACCTCGGGCAGAAGAGGGCAGGAGAGATCAGGATTCTATGTGAAGTCAGACTGAACGACTGAGGTTTAATCGATGATGAAAAGGTGGTCAAGAGATGAGTGCGGTCTTACCCAGCTTCTTGGCGACAGAGAGGTCCTTCTTCTCATCCACAAGACCGAATCCAATGTCTTCATCATCGATATCATCCAGAACCTGGGCTGCAAGCTGCAGAGAAGAGAGAGAAGAGAGAAAGACAAAGGAAGAGTGTTAGAAATGGAGCTGTATCAGAGCACATGGACCCTAGCATCCTAACGTCTGTTTTACGCTCCATTTTTGGATCTCTAGATCTTGCTTATTTGAACAACCTTGAATGGATCTGACAGGTATCAGCAATATCGCTATAACTCAACCGTGTCCTCTGATAGGCTAGGTGACATTTTCAACATATTGCTCATACCTATCCAATAACTTCAGATCTACACAACTGCCTACAGGGACAGGGGGTTGACTTAGAACGGAATAGATATGTGTATGCCCCCCTTCCCCCCTATGTTAATAGATGTGCCGTCCCTCAGGAATGAGGTGCTCAGCACTCCAGTCCTAGACACATATGACCACATTGCACTCCAATGGACTGCATGGAAAATGTATTTCCCACATACTCTGTAAGCACTCCCACCCCCAACCACGGCATTTCCTCCCTCTTTCAAGGCCTTAAAAGCAAAAGCCTTAGAGTGCTACCTTGCACTTTCTAAATCTGTGTGAAACTGGACCTATTGATGGATAGTTAGCCCAGCAAATGAGAGGGCAGAGAGAGAAGAGGGGGGGGGGGGCATGGTCCTAGTGTTTCAACAGGAAGAGACGTGGTCACGACAGGTGCAGTGGACCGGTGGAAAAGGAGAAGGGCTCACGCTTTGTGAGAGTAAACTTACATACACACGCTCACTAACACCTACTTGCAAAGACATACAAACACACACACACAGATGCACAAACACACATACTTTGTTCTCATTTTAACCACCAGAGGCCACCAATCTATGGCAATACATGGAACAAAATATCAGTAGAGAAAACATTGTACTCCAAATGATATCTAAGAATCACATAATTACAAATGTCTTATTTACAAATGTATGCAGAATGGGTATCATTCAAAAGCAGGCAATTCAAGGAATATCCAGTGATATGTCCAGCCCACACAGTCAAGCTAGGCAACATCCACCCTAGCCAGGTCACGGTTCGGTCCAAGACTCCACCTCAGCCATAACAACAGCCCTGAGATCCATTTTGGTTTGGACTATGCTACCCGGTATCCTTGGGACGTCCTTATCCTAAACCCTGACCACAACTCTTACCTAACCCTAAACTTAAGCCTTACCTTACCCATTTAAATTTCAAATTCAAATGGGATTGGGAAGTCCCCAGGATCCCAGATAGCACGGACCATTCCCGGATAGCACCAAACCAAGATGGCCACCAAAACAAGAAGGCCAACATTATGTGGCTCAATCTGGTTTACAGTAAAGCCAGTGTGACAAGTACTGCTCTCGTGCCAAGCAATTCCTTTGGGCCAGCATCTATGTTTTGCATGAAATTGTTGAAAGGATGAATGAATGAATGAATGAATGAATGATTGAGTGAATGAATGAATGAATGAATGAATGAAAGGATAAAGGGGTTCGACCAACTGTAGACTGTTTCAGTTTGTTTTGTTATTTCGGTGACCTTTATTTGCAACATTACTTCCACTGCTGTGGTACAGAGGAGCAGTAATAGTCTGCTTCCCAAATAGCATCCTATTCCCTGTACAGTGCACTGCTTTTGAACAGAGCCCATAGGGGATATGGTGCCATTTGGGACGCTGCGATAGAGCAAGCTGCTGAGGGTTTTGCTGTAGGGCAGCAGCTTTGTTGAGGGCTGGTTCGAAGGCCTGGACATACCTGGAACGTCAGGGCAGCTGGACTGGTGAGTAACTGTAGAGAGAAGTTATGCTTTAGCACAGGACATTCACGTGTAGTCCAGGATTCAATCAAAGACGCATTGACGACAAGAGCACTGCTCTAGACTTGTTAAGGTCATTTACGCTTGAGCCAACATCCGCCGAGTTACCGGGAATGCGATCTCCACGAAAGTCTGAGAAATTGTCTTTGAAAGGTGCGTTGTTGACAATGCGTCTTTGATTGTATTTCGGCCATAACTACTACAAGACTGAGTAAACAAAGGACAGTAAACAAAGGACAGTAAACAAGGGACAGTAAACAAATGACAGTAAACCAAGGACAGTGAACAAAGCATAACATGTGTCCCAATATCCATATTCATGTAGAGTGCGTTGTCACTATATTACTTTTTACTTTATAGTAAATGTATATTAATCACTAATATCCCACCAGGCACAGTCTTCACTTTAACATCTATTCCATGTTGGTTCAACGTAATTTCGTTGAAATGACATGGCAACAACGTTGATTCAACCAGTGTGTGCCCAGTGGGATTACTTGTCGATTTCATTACATCATCATAAAACATATTATGTTAGTATCATGAATATGGATATTAAGACATATGGACAGAGTCATGACATCACAGGACAGTGAATAGAATGTAGAATACTTCCACTATACAGGACAGTGAATAGAATGTAGAATACTTCCACTATACAGGACAGTGAATAGAATGTAGAATACTTCCACTATACAGGACAGTGAATAGAATGTAGAATACTTCCACTATACAGGACAGTGAATAGAATGTAGAATACTTCCACTATACAGGACAGTGAATAGAATGTAGAATACTTCCACTATACAGGACAGTGAATCGAATGTAGAATACTTCCACTATACAGGACAGTGAATAGAATGTAGAATACTTCCACTATACAGGACAGTGAATAGAGTGTAGAATACTTCCACTATACAGGACAGTGAATAGAATGTAGAATACTTCCACTATACAGGACAGTGAATATAATGTAGAATACTTCCACTATACAGGACAGTGAATAGAATGTAGAATACTTCCACTATACAGGACAGTGAATAGAATGTAGAATACTTCCACTATACAGGACAGTGAATAGAGTGTAGAATACTTCCACTATACAGGACAGTGAATAGAATGTAGAATACTTCCACTATACAGGACAGTGAATAGAATGTAGAATACTTCCACTATACAGGACAGTGAATAGAGTGTAGAATACTTCCACTATACAGGACAGTGAATAGAATGTAGAATACTTCCACTATACAGGACAGTGAATAGAGTGTAGAATACTTCCACTATACAGGACAGTGAATAGAGTGTAGAATACTTCCACTATACAGGACAGTGAATAGAATGTAGAATACTTCCACTATACAGGACAGTGAATAGAATGTAGAATACTTCCACTATACAGGACAGTGAATCGAATGTAGAATACTTCCACTATACAGGACAGTGAATAGAATGTAGAATACTTCCACTATACAGGACAGTGAATAGAGTGTAGAATACTTCCACTATACAGGACAGTGAATAGAATGTAGAATACTTCCACTATACAGGACAGTGAATAGAATGTAGAATACTTCCACTATACAGGACAGTGAATAGAGTGTAGAATACTTCCACTATACAGGACAGTGAATAGAGTGTAGAATACTTCCACCATACAGGACAGTGAATAGAGTGTAGAATACTTCCACTATACAGGACAGTCCATAGAACACAGCGATGGTGACGGGTGAAGAGGCAGAGTACAGAACAATCTAACTTAAATGGAGGTCAGAGTTCAGACTTTAGAATAAGCACAAATGCTCTTTGAACCACAAAGGCAGTAGCTCAGGGCCCTTATTCATAAAGTAGGAGTACGGATTTAGAATCAGTTTGGCCTTTTAGATAATAATAAATAAGACAGGAGGGACCTGGTCTAAAAGCAGCACTCCTACTCTGAGACGCTATTTGAATAAACATTTTACTATGCAACATACCAATGATCCATTATAACAAACAGTTCTACTGTATAGTAAACTACTAGCCAGACCAGTTGTCCTCCCACAGCTTGACCATTTGATCTCCTAACTTTCTATCTAGCCATTTCTGATCATTTCCACCTATACCTCTGATTGACCACTGATAATAAAAATGTTTAACATGTTAAGTTAAATGCGGTAAGTCCTTTACCACATTTGCCAAGACATTACAGAGTGGGGGCAAAACTGGTCGCAATGACGTCTTCCAGCCAATATCTGTCGGCCGGTGTTATGCTTTTGAGAATGGAACCATCAGTACCCCCCCCTAACAGAAAAAAAACCACAGCCCCCTCCCACTTCTTCTTCTCCTCTGTCACAGGATGTAAATAGTCTGAGCAGAGGTATTTCTAAGAGAGACTGAACTGAACTGGACAGGCGTTAGGGTGGGGAGCTGGGCAAGACAGTCCTAGAGCTATATAAGGCCTTCTGGGCAGCCCATCTGAGAAGCTATGACTGGGGCAGAGACACCGGGGAAGACGTGAATGGCGGAGGGAGCGAAAGAGGGAGGAGAAGGGAGGGAAGGAGGGAAGAGAAGGGAAGGAAAGAGGGCGGAGAAGGTGGGAGGGAGGCAAGGAGGGAGCCTGAAGCAGATGAGAAGCTTTGATTATTAATTTAGGAGCGGGGAAGGAAGGGAAAGAAGGAAGGGGGAGGAGAATGGATGGAGAAGGATACCTAATACACTGGCTAACACTGTTAGACTATCAATCATCTCCTCACAGAGAAATCACTGTCACTTCTGTTTCTCTCTGACTTGCAGTTTCTATCTGATTCATTGTGTCTCTCTCTCTCTCTCTTTCTCTCTCTCTCTCTCTCTCTCTCTCTCTCTCTCTCTCTCTCTCTCTTTCTCTCTTTCTCTCTCTCTTTCTCTCTGTCTGTCTGTCTGTCTGTCTGTCTGTCTGTCTGTCTGTCTGTCTGTCTGTCTGTCTGTCTGTCTGTCTGTCTGTCTGTCTGTCTGTCTGTCTGTCTGTCGGTGGTCTGTCTCTCTCTCTCACTCTCTCTGTCTATCTCTCTCTCTCTCATCTAGCATGAGTCACTCTGACTGACTCAAATTAATAAATAAAAAAATATGGACTAAAGGGAAAGAAAAGGTTGGATCTGACGATGATAATAATATCAACAGTAACAATGACAGTAATAATAATAATAGCAATAATAATAACAGTAATAGTAATAATAGCAACAATAATAACAGTAATAATAACATTAATAATAATAACAGCAATAATACTAACAGTAATAATAGCAATAATAATAACATTAATAATAATAACAGCAATAATACTAACAGTAATAATAGCAATAATAATAACATTAATATTAATAACAGCAATAATAATAACAGTAATAATAACATTAATAATAATAACAGCAATAATAATAACAGTAATAATAATAACAGCAATAATAATAATAACTGTAGGGGGTGCGTACTGGCGGCAGAGAAGTCAGGCGCAGGAGAGCAAAAACTGTTTTACAATGGCGCAGTTTAATAAACAAAACCACCGTGAACAGAACAAATAAATCAATGGGTAGACAAAACCCATAAATCACCAGCATAACGTGCACAAGCACTACAATAAACAATTCCGGACAAGGACATGGGGGGGAAGCAGAGGGTTAAATACACAACATGTAATGATGGAATTGAAACCAGGTGTGTGGGAAGACAAGACAAAACAAATGGAAAATTAAAGGTGGATCGGCGATGGCTAGAAGACCGGTGACGTCGGCCACCGAATGCCGCCGGAACAAGGACAGGGACCGACTTCGGCGGAAGTCGTGACAATAACAGTAATAATAATAACAGTAATAATAATACTAGTAATGATAACAGTAATAATGATAATAACAGTAATAATGATAATAACAGTAAAAATAAAGACATTAATAATATTAACAATAATAATGATAACAGTAATAATGATATTACCAGTAATAATGATATTACCAGTAATAATAATACTAGTAATGATAATAACAGTAATAATAATAACAGTAATGATGATAATAACAGTAATAATAATGACATTAATAATGATATTACCAGTAATAATGATATTACCAGTAATAATAATACTAGTAATAATAATAACAGTAATAATAATAACAGTAATGATGATAATAACAGTAATAATAATGACATTAATAATAATAACATTAATAATAATAACAATAATAATGATAACAGTAATACTGATAATAACAGTAATAATAATGACATTAATAATAATAACAATAATAATGATAACAGTAATAATGATAATAACAGTAATAATGATATTACCAGTAATAATAATACTAGTAATGATAATAACAGTAATAATAATAACAGTAATAATGATAATAACAGTAATAATAATGACATGAATAATGATAACCTTAATAATAATAACATGAATAATGATAACAGTAATAATAATAACAATAATAATGATAACAGTAATAATAATAACATGAATAATAATAACAATACATTTGTAGAGGGCACTTCCCACACTCAATGTGATAATGTTGATGAATGATGGGGTACAATTCCTCCTAAAATCTTGGATCAGATTAACCAACCCTGAATCCTACCAATAGGGTGGAGAAATATCAGCCTCTGTTTCAATACTTAGAGGCATCCTCATTCATATTCTATGGGTGAATGAAGGACAGTCTAAGTGCAAACAGGGAAAACAAAGAGGTAGTACATCCCTAGTTTCCTGTAAATTGTGCATTAACGTCATGTCCATACATTAAAATAGTTCCATTGTTACAGTAAAGCGGTACTTCTAGCAGGTCACCTCAACCTTGCTGAAACTGATCTGAGAGCTGAATCGCTTATCTTCAACCTTGCTGTGTGGCTGACCTTTGATGTGAAGTAAAACTGATCTGGGAGCTGAAAGCTGCTCGTTGTTTGATGAGTCACAACACGTCTGTGTATGCGTCACATCTGGTTTGAGTGAGTCACTCACGGAGTGGAGCGGCTCATGAGACGTCTGACGGCCTCCATGATGTTATTATAGCATAATGTTTTGGTCTTAACAGCGGCAGTATATTGTGGTTGTCCTGATGTAATTAGGTTGGGCGAGGGAGGAGGGTGTGTTTATGACTGTGTGCATGCTTATTAAATCCATCCCTTCTACCTCTCCTTTCCGAAGGAAAGAAGAACACAAACTGATACAATTATTAACACAACAGACTTCTCATTTGTGTCAAAAGCCATTTTTTTCCTTGCACCAATGTTATGATTAAACCACTTAGTTTTGATGCAGAGAGATTTGAGTTCTGTATGAGACCCCAGGACACTGAAGAGTCACATTTCTACCCATAGCCACTGAATAACTGTTAGGAGTTCACAACTCAATCCCCGTATGCTAGTACGCAAAGAAACTCAATAATAAGAGATTTTCTCTCCCTTTTCAAGCCAGGAAACAAACTTTTCTGGAACAGGGTAAAAACTAAAGTGATGCAAAAACAGAACGTGTCACAGCGCCAGCAGGAACCGATCCTAGCAGGGGAGGTGGTGAACCCCTCACGACACGTGTGTGTGTGTGTGTGTGTGTGTGTGTGTGTGTGTGTGTGTGTGTGTGTGTGTGTGTGTGTGTGTGTGTGTGTGTGTGTGTGTGTGTGTGTGTGTGTGTGTGTGTGTGTGTGTGTGTGTGTGTGTGTGTGTGTGTGTGTGTGTGTGTGTGTGTGTGTGTGTGTGTGTGTGTGTGTGTGTGTGTGTGTGTGTGTTTGATGCTAAAACCAGTGTCAATTTTGGCAGTCTTTTTTTAGATTTAGTCTAGTCTTAGTCGTTTTGACTAAAATATCATTAAGTCTTAGTCACATTTTTGTAACTTAAATAATGATTTAGTCTAGTTATTGTCAAAATGTCGAAAACAGTGGGTCATTTTAGTCAACTAAGTGCTCTTTCATTTTAGTCACAACACATTTGTATTGCCTCATTAACCCATAGCAAACATAAATCACTGACTTCCACGTGAACAAACATACATAGCCTTGTCCTACCAACATATTTTTCTGTATAACATCCTGTACTCTTCCCAACAGCAGAAATATATTTAAGAATAATAATATTATATAGGAATTATCTGGCCATGTCAATTCCTAATTCAGCCTAAATAGATATTACACATTACTTAGAAAACAAAAAGACACACACAAGCAGAGAGAGAGTGAGCGAGAGAGAGAGAGAGAATCCCCAGATGGTGTCACAAAGTATTGGTAAAGTAGATTGTTGTTTTACTGTTAAACTTAATGCTGCTATTGTTTTTAATTTTGTAAAGCAGCTTGTGTTTCTAAACCAGGCAAAAGGTAGGTACCTACAAGGCTGGTGGTGACTGGTTAGCTAAGTTGAAATAAGAAAGTCGCCTGCGCGATGTGTATAATCGGAGGCGGAGCCGGAGTCTGATTTTAGTCACAGAGACAATTTAGTCTGTTCTTGTTTATGTCAGCTGAAATGAAAAATCTTTTAAGTTTAGTTATAGTTTTTCCTGGGTCTATTTAGTCAGTTGTAGTCTCGCCACTGAAAAAAAGGTGTTTGACTAATATTTTTGTGACAATTTTTGTTCACAAAATGAACACTGTGCTGGACACACCAGTACATCCCTAAGAGCCCAGGGATGCAGAAGGCCTTCCAGTTCTATCCCATCCACTCCCAGCTATAGTGAAAATAAGTAATGGATGTAGCTGTAAAATACCAGTGTGTGTGTGTGTCTGAATATGTGTGCGTGTGTGTGTGTGTGTGTGTGCGTATGTGTATGTGTGTGTGTGTGTGTGTGTGTGTGTGTGTGTGTGTGTGTGTGTGTGTGTGTGTGTGTGTGTGTGTGTGTGTGTGTGTGTGTGTGTGTGTGTGTGTGTGTGTGTGTGTGTGTGTGTGTGTGTGTACAGTATGTTTCATGCTGAACACATCCCTACAGCCTACAGCGACGTGTTACATAACAGTGCACTGGGTGGGCATTAAAGATTCAAACAACAGATTTAAACGTGCTGAGCAAAAGCAGCCAGCAGAGTTTTGTTTAAAGGCAACACGTGGGTGTGACTTGGTAAGTCAGTTTGAGTGGCAGTTTTGTCCACAGTTTGAAACAAAGTTTAAGTTGGTTTTACGTAACAGTTTGAATCAGAGTTTAAGTCAGTTTTAAGTCACAGTTTGAATCAGAGTTTAAGTAACAGTTTGAATCAGAGTTTAAGTCGGTTTTACGTCACAGTTTGAATCAGAGTATAAGTCGGTTTTACGTAACAGTTTGAATCAGAGTTTAAGTCGGTTTTACATCACAGTTTGAATCAGAGTTTAAGTCGGTTTTACGTCACAGTTTGAATCAGAGTTTAAGTCGGTTTTACGTCACAGTTTGAATCAGAGTTTAAGTCGGTTTTACGTCACAGTTTGAATCAGAGTTTAAGTCGGTTTTACGTCACAGTTTGAATCAGAGTTTAAGTCGGTTTTACCATGGTGCTTGCCTACGGAGCTGTGAGGGGAACGGCACCTCCGTACCTTCAGGCTCTGATCAGGCCCTACACCCAAACAAGGGCACTGCGTTCATCCACCTCTGGCCTGCTCGCCTCCCTACCTCTGAGGAAGTACAGTTCCCGCTCAGCCCAGTCAAAACTGTTCGCTGCTCTGGCACCCCAATGGTGGAACAAACTCCCTCACGAAGCCAGGTCAGCGGAGTCAATCACCACCTTCCGGAGACACCTGAAACCCCACCTCTTTAAGGGATACCTAGGATAGGATAAAGTAATCCTTCTAACCCCCCCCCCCCCTTAAAAGAGTTCGATGCACTATTGTAAAGTGGTTGTTCCACTGGATATCATAAGGTGAATGCACCAATTTGTAAGTCGCTCTGGATAAGAGCGTCTGCTAAATGACTTAAATGTAAATGTAAATGACTTAAATGTAACAGTTTGAATCAGAGTTTAAGTCAGTTTTAAGTCACAGTTTGAATCAGAGTTTAAGTCAGTTTTAAGTCACAGTTTGAATCAGAGTTTAAGTCAGTTTTCAGTCACAGCTTAAGTTTAATTCCACTGGGGGAATCAAATTAATTGAAAGTTACAGAATGCACATTTAATAGCCTAGCTTTGCATGCCATTGAATATCCATTCTAAATCATATCAGACTTAACACCAACACAACTACAGTGTCAGTATTGGGCTCTGGGGTTAAGGTTCCTCTAGGTACAGATCTAAGGTCAGCTTCCCCTCCCTCAATCCTACGATGAACCATTAGAAGAGAAAATGCAAAACTGACCCAAGATCAGCGTCTGGGGCAGCTTCACCCTACACCGTCTTGAGGAGTGTTAAGGAGCTCTGTTTGTCACCATCGGTGAGTGACTCATGCTCACTACATGAGCTCCATCGCAGCTTTGTCACACACCAAACCAGCCAACCAGCCAATACCCTCCTAGCATCACACATCACTCTGCAGTCATCAGGTGTTGGTTAGCCAAGCAGGATAGATCTATCAAAGAGAGGCCTTGCGGCAAAGCTTTATCAAACACTGTCTATTCTCCTGGAGTACCTCATTCTGGCTATTCTGCCTGTATTTAAGAGGCAGAACACAGGCCTAAGATGCACAATAACACACAGTAAACCATACTACAATACTAGGAGTTTTTTCCTGACCACATGACCTTAACCGGCAATACAATACTACTAAGTATATAACTACAGCTCCTATTAGTAGCCATGGTACAGTAGTATACTGTTTATCTCTAAAAATGTGTCAATACCGTGTAAATATTAGGCCCAAGACGTTACAACATGATACTCCAATAAACAGGTGTTTATATATGTTTACACTTCAGAGTAACCATGACAACAGCAAGTGAAAACCATGACAACGTACGCTTTTCCACTTTTGCCTCTCCCTCAAGTTCCGATCTACAAAGCAAGAAATAAAATAAAAATCTATATTCAGATTTTAAACTTTAACCAGGCTTTTTGCTCCCCTGTCTTTCAGTGTGTGTGTGTGTGTGTGTGTGTGTGTGTGTGTGTGTGTGTGTGTGTGTGTGTGTGTGTGTGTGTGTGTGTGTGTGTGTGTGTGTGTGTGTGTGTGTGTGTGTGTGTGTGTGTGTGTGTGTGTGTGTGTGTGTGTGTGTGTGTGTGTGTGTGTGTGTGTGTGTGTGTGTGTGTGTGTGTGTGTGTGTGTGTGTGTGTGTGTGTGTGTGTGTGTGTGTGCTTTCCCGGCCCTAACATTACCTCTCCTATGAATAAGATATAAAAATACATTCCAACATTCAGTACGCCTACAGCGAGGGAGGAGGGTCATTCATTAATCATTAGGCACAACACGAAGTACAGACTATTATAACACAACAGCAACGTGTGTGTATGCGTCTTCTCTAAGCCTCCCAGTAGAAACACAATGCAACAACAGTGTGTCACGTTGCCTGTCGCTTGTGACTAAATCTGGGAACGACAACCTCAACGAGGTCAAATCCACCTCAAAGGAACACAACAGTGATCATCCACCTCATAGGAGCACAATAACAGAAATGTATTCTCTTTGAGACATTAAAGAGATTCCAAGGCTTTGATGTCCCACATTCTTCTGAATTCTACCTCCGATTCTACATATGATGTTCAGACAGCAATGATGAGGCCCAAAAATTTCCTGAATGATTCTAGAATGAAGAGCTCAGCAACCTAGTAGTCACAACTATCAACTGCACCATACTGTAATCTCCAGAAGGGGGCAGATTCAGTGCAAACCCACACAGGAAATAGTGAGAAACAAGAAGGGGATGTAATAGAACTAAAAGACAGTGACAGCACCCAAATCATCTCTGATACAAGACCACTCAGAAGAAATTCCTAGCTTAAATACGTCGGCCTAAACAGATTAGGTAGGCTAGATTGAGGGAAGCATTAAAGGGTGAAATGTCAGTGTCATGGAGGGTTGGGTAAATTTAGCCCGACATAGACAGAGAGAGAGCAGCCGGCCGGCCGCTTCAACAGGGACTATTTTGGCAAGGCTTTGGGGACTTGCTGACAAGTACAGTATCAAACCCCCATAGCTGTCTGCTACAGGCTGCAGCTGGCCAAAGCTGCAGAATCAGTGAGTGTGTGTGTGTGTGTGTGTGTGTGTGCGTGTGTGTGTGTGTGTGTGTGTGTGTGTGTGTGTGTGTGTGTGTGTGTGTGTGTGTGTGTGTGTGTGTGTGTGTGTGTGTGTGTGTGTGTGTGTGTGTGTGTGTGTGTGTGTGTGTGTGTGTGTGTGTGTGTGTGTGTGTGTGTGCGTGCGCGCGTGCGTGCGTGTGTTTTTGCCAGAATCTGGGGATAGGAGTCTGATTATCTGATAGGTTAGAAAACTGCTGTGTGCTGTAGTGTAGGGGGAAAACAGACTGTTGCTGGGATGGAAGAAGATGGAGACTGCGTAAGGGCCTGACACCAATATCCTGTTGTTTTTTGTAGCAATGACCAAATAAATCGCTAGGACTGGGGTGTAGCCAAGAGGGTTCTATCTGGAACCAAAAAGGGTTATCCTGTGGGAACAGCCGAAGAACCCTTTTGGAGCCTTTTTTTCTAACTTCTCTAGGATAGGGGACAGCATTTTCACTTTGGATGAATAGCGTGCCCAGAGTGAACTGCCTCCTACTCTGTCCCAGATGCTAATATATGCATATTATTTAAAACTGTATTCTCTAAAACGGTTTGAATGATGTCTGTAAGTATAACAGAACTCATATGGCAGGCAAAAACCTGAGAAAAAATCCAAACAGGAAGTGAGAGGCTGGTCGATTTTCAACTCATCGCCTATTCAAATCCCAGTAAGATATGGCTATGTTTGCACTTCCTACGCCTTCCACTAGATGTCAACAGTCTGTAGAACGTTGAATGAAGCCTCTACTGTGATGTGGGGCCGGATAGGAGGTGTTTCAGTCAGGGGTCTGACAGAATGCCAGTTCCTGGTCACGCGCATTGCACATGATATCATCTTGCGTTCCATTACTTATACAGACATGAAGGAATTCTCCGGTTGGAACGTTATTGAATATTTATGTCAACAACATCCTGAAGATTGATTCTCTACTTAGTTTGAAGAGTTTATTCGACCTGTAATATAACTTTTTGAAGTTTTCGTCCGATGTTCGCCTAGATCTGCGCGAGCGTTTGGACATGTGTACTAAACGTGCTAGCAAAAGTAGCTACTTGGACATAAATAATGGACATTATCAACAAAACAACAATTTATTGTGGAACTAGGATTCCTGGGAGTGCATTCTGTTGAAGATCATCCAAGGTAAGGGGATATTTATGATGTAATTTCGTATTTCTGTTGACTCCAACATGGCGGAGAAATGTTGTTTATATCTGAGCGCCGTCTCAGATTATTGCATGGTGTGCTTTCTCCGTAAAGTTTTTTTGAAATCTGACACAGCGGTTGCATTAAGAACAAGTGTATCTTTAATTATATGTAAAACATGTATCTTTCATCATAGTGTATGATGAGTATTTCTGTTATTAGATGTGGCTCTCTGCAATTTCTCTGGATGTTTTGGAGGCATTTCTGAAGATGGCGCCAATGTAAACTAAGATTTTTGGATATAAATATGCACATTATCGAACAAAACATACATGTATTGTGTAACATGATGTCCTATGAGTGTCATCTGATGAAGATCATCAAAGGTTAGTGATTAATTGTATCTCTATTTCTGCTTTTTGTGACTCCTATCTTTGGCTGGGAAAATGGCTGTGCTTTTCTGTGGCTATGTACTGACCTAACATAATCGTTTGGTGTGCTTTCGCCGTAAATCCTTTTTGAAATCAGACATGTTGGTTGGATTCACAACATGTGTATCTTTAATTTGGTGTCTTTCATGTGTAATTTCATGAAAGATAGATTTTTATAGTAATATATTTGAATTTGGTGCGCTGCATTTTTTCTGGCTTTTGGCCAAGTGGGACGTTAGCGTCCCACATATCCCAGAGAAGAGGATCTGCAGAGAAGAATGGAAGAAACTCCCCAAATACAGGTGTGCCAGGCTTGTAGAGTCATACCCAAGAAGACTTGAGGCTGTAATCGCTGCCAAAGGTCATTCAATAAAGTACTGAGTAAAGGGTCTGAATACTTATGAAAATGTGATATTTCAGTTTTTTATTTTTAATACATTTGCAAAAATTTCTAGAAACCTGTTTTTGCTATGTCACTATGGGGTAGTATGTGTAGATTGATGAGGGGAAAAACCTATTTAATAAATTTTAGAATAAGTCTGTAACGTGACAAAATGTGGAAAAAGTTAAGGGGTCTGAATACTTTCCGAATGCACCGTAAACACATCTTTCTATGACTCACAGTAACCTCCTATACCATGTAACCTATTTAGGTCAGACTTTATTTAGATAGTCCCCCATAGATGATCTACAGACGTTCATACCATCAACAAACTGACAAACTGCATATCTACTGTTAGGGCCGTGTTCACAGTTAGAGTAAACACACATACCTTTTTATGACTCATAGGCTGCGTTTACACAGGAAGCCCAATTCTGATGTTAATTTTTCATCAATTCGTCTTTTGACCAATCAGATCAGCTCTGAAAAAAGATCTGATGTAAAACGATCAGTTGTGATTGGTCAAAAGACCAATTAGTAGAAAGAAATATCAGAATTGGGCTGCCTGTGTTAACGCAGGCATAGTAACCTATGCCATGTAGAGTACCTACTTATTCCTAGATATTTTGGACGCAGCCTGACTCTCTCCTGACCATGCAAAAGTATATTCATATCATATTAAATGTCTCTGACATCATATGCTGTACACATTACAAATACCCACGCAAATGCATAGTCATCCTAATGATTGATGTGCAATAAGTCTCTCTAGTGCAGAGTCCATCTTGCTCAGAAAGGTGTACAGTAACAGCATCAAAGGTAGGATATTTGTCAATATGTATTCCCATACCTCTCCTGTATATTACACATTTCTAGACCTGGGTTCAAATACTATTTTAAATCTTTTCAACTACTTTAGCTGCACTTGATTGAGCATGATTGAGCTTGCCTGTCGCAGAGGAACCAATAGAATAGTCAAACACTCAATGTTTTTGATTTTGAATAGTTTTTGAACCCACGTCTGGAAATTATTCATATCCTAGAAAGGTGTGGAAACGCAGTAGAATCAACATTTGGTAATAGTTGTCTCACACACACACACACACACACACACACACACACACACACACACACACACACACACACACACACACACACACACACACACACACACACACACACACACACACACACACACACACACACACACACACACACACACACACACACACACACTGAGAAAAAGAAAGGAATCTCTGTGTGAGTGTATTCTTCAATCCCCGTGGCATCATACCCCAACCATTGGAGCTGTGAGATGATGACGGAATGTGTCCTCCTAACTTGGGATGTGTCTCAATAACTTAAATAGCTTCCTCTGCTCGTGCCCTTTCCTCGAAGACTAGGGCGGGACAGGTAGGAGCAAGGGTAGAATTCTATCCTGCCCTGCCATCTTTAGAACCAGGAGTTTGTCATAACCAGAATAAACTCTACAGGATATAGCCTAGCATTTCCCCCTCAGTTCATGCCTGATGACACTGCACACTGGGCACAGATGTCATTTCAACGTCTAGTTTTGATTTACATTTGGTTGAGTTGTCAACTAACGTGAATTCAACGTGAAATCAACAACAATTTGTATTTTTTATGTTGGGTAAAAAAAAAATGAAATTCATTTATGTTGATGACTTCTTGCAAATCCAATCAGTTTTCAATGTTGATTCAATGTCATCACATAGCTTATTTTGGTTGAAATGACATCATGGAAACAACATTGATTCAGCCAATTTTTGCCCAGTGGGTCTGTTGCAGTCACGGTCAGAGTTAAAGAGGCTATGGTCTTCTAGCTGGCTGGCTGTGGCCTCCAGGCTGGCTGACTGGCACAGAGTCGCCAGGCTTTGGAAAATCCTTTCAACGAGCTCCTAATTCATTCACTCATTAACTAAGATTATGATCTGGACCTGGTCCACGTTGTGCTGTTGATTTGTTCATTCCAAAGTGTCATCAGAGGAAAGGCATGTATGGACTGTAACAGTCAGGAAATAGAGAGCAGGACTGAAAGAATAGTTTGATTATCACATTTTAGAACGAGGAACAGAGTATAGAAAAATGCAAACTATGACACACAAGAACACTGCACAACTTAACCATAGGCTACTTCATCCTTTGTAGCATTTTAATCATCCCCAAATGTTCTACTCAGTTCTAAAACTTTTAAAATGTCTTAGTTAGTAGCAGTAAGGCTTGCATAACATCGTTACTCTCGTTGTAAGTACATTACTCGCAGTAATCAAAGTCTGAAGCTTGTTGTTGTTCCCGCTGCTGCCTAATGAACAAGCAGTGATTACATTATTTTGCATAAACGGCATGGCCCCCCATGATGAGTGACACGGTTGCCATGATGACAGTCTGACCTTTCAGCTCAATATGACAGAGATCAACTACTCCACAAGGTACTGTAGAAGATGTGGCTAGTCATGCAAGGAAGATGTGTAGGCGAACAAGGTAATGTGGTATTGTCCATAGGAAGCTCCATGGGTGGTCGATAGTGGCTATGGATGTCCACTGTGTGTTCAACTAGTACAACTGATCTAGACAATAATTAGTTGAACTAAATATGTTTGCGCTGTGCTGGAGCAAAAGCCTGCACTCACTGCAGCCTGTTGATGCCGCAATACTCTACTAATGTTTGCAGAGTAGGGACTGTGAGCTCACTGTTTGCAGGGTAGGTGCTGTGAGATTACTGTTTGCAGGGCAGGTACTGTGAGTTCACTCTTTCCATAGTAGGGTCTGTGAGCTTACTGTTTGCAGGGTAGAGACTGTGAGCTCACTGTTTACAGGGTAGGGACTGTGAGCTCACTGTTTATAGGGTAGGGACTGTGAGCTCACTGTTTACAGGGTAGGGACTGTGAGCTCACTGTTTACAGGGTAGGGACTGTAAGCTCACTGTTTGCAGGCTATCTCAGTCCATATCTCAATCCATGTCCCAAAGGAGGGTTAAAACTACACTGCAGTTTGACCCAGAGACAAAGTTAAATACAGTATCATGTGTGAACTCATGTACTTTCATACAGACTATAAAGTACATTTATCTTTTCAAAGACATAGACTCATAAAACCTGCCCGCTGCCCCTTAGTGTCCCACTTCATGTTAGGCCAGGTCAGTCCTGTCCCATAGAAGAGTTAAAACTATACCCTAATTTGACCCAAGGAAACTTCAGTATCATGTGGACCTTACTACAGTGGATGTATCTCTTGTTCACTCTATTCCCCTATTTTCAAAGCCATTGAGCCATAAAGGCCTAACTGCCCACTGTCCCCCTTCTATGACATGAAGGACCAGATGTCCTGCTGCCCCCTTTAGCCAGTATCCCATTCAGCCTATGAGGTTGACCCTTGACCTTTCTGCTTAGAGTACATTCCTAGATGCATAAATCAAGGCACTCCTCAGGCTTTGGGTTACAGTATTCCTTTACTGACCAGACCTCGACCACTATCTGTCTCCCTACCTTAGATACATGGTATAGACCTAGCTCACAGTCCCTACCCTGCAAACAGTGGTAGAGCAATGGTGCCCAATATTGGCTAAGTAGGTCCAAGGAGCGTTAGTCAGACAACGACTGAAAAGTCATTGTAAAGTTTGTTGCAGAGTTATCTGATGTCTGGTATACCAACATTCTTCATGTTCTTCTTCTTGGTTATAACCCTGAGGTCTGGTCAACATAAAGGCTTTAGAGTCCCATAGTGAAACTGAAAGTACAGTGCAAAACCATGTTGTAGGCTACTTAGGTACTTTACTATGCTTAGGTGCCTTGGGCGATACTTAGCGAGGACTCAGCATATTAAGTCTTTAACTTTTGATGCAATCCTGTGAGACTTGGATGTGTATACCCAGTAGACATATTGCACCATTAAAATACCCTGACAGGCAGACATAGATACTTTCAGGGTAGAATGTTACAAATTCAAGTACAGCTACACATAACCTAACCACTGGGTAAAAACTGGTTAAATCAACGGTGTTTCCACGTCCTTTCAACCAAATAAATCAATGTGACGACGTTGACTCAACGTGGCATTTCGTCTTTTCTTTACCCAACGTTTAACCTAAATTCAATGACATGGTGCATTTCTTTTTTTTCACGTTAGCTGCAACTCAAACAAACGTTCAATAAAACTCACGTCTGTGCCCAGTGGGTAGATGCTACTCATAGCCTAAATTTACACAGAACCCACCATAGTGTAGTGTGCTAAGCTAGCATGATATTCTCTATAGAATACCACATAGCTAACCACTTCCCTAGGCATAATGTAGTGTAGAAATGCTAGCTCACCAGTACTACACATAGTGCAGCAATGCTACACATTCTCAATAGAATCCACCATAGAGCCAACCAGTTCCCTATGACTTAAGGTAGTAATGCTAGCTTAGCTTATATTAGTCATTGTTGTTCGAGCCTAGTAAAGTACAGCAATGCTAGCTAGCATGAGTCACTGTTGTTAGGCCTGGTGCAGCAATGCTAGCTAGCATGAGTCACTGTCGTTATGCCTAGTGCAGCAATGCTAGCTTTTGCTAGCATGAGTCATTGGCGTTTGAGCCATTTCTCAATCAGGATGGTTATAATCACACCTCATGAACACAAACTGCACAGGCATGAACACTGATACTCTCCCACACCAAAATCATCCTCAAGCAACATCATATACTCCTCAATGTCACATGAACCCAAAAACCGATACGCCCAACCACATTTAGATATAGCATCTTCCTCTCAGTGATCTTGTTTTTCAACCCAGAGATACACTATAACCTGACTCCAGCAGGGTTAGAGGGGTGACAGACTGGGATGACTCTCGCTAGCGTTTTGACCTTTGATCTCTCCGAGAAGAAGATGCTGAAGGTGTCGTCCGCGACAACAGAGCAACGTGTTACCACAGCCACGCTTAGACGAGGAGAGTTCAGTCTCGGGCGGCAGTAAAACCAGGGGTCCTATTTGCTATGGACACAAGAGAACATATTTGCGATCTCGTACACATGGAGAGTCACACTACCTGTCTTAACTGTCAGTGTTTATGGTGTGTCTGCATTCTCTCTCTCTCTATCTCTCACTCAGCAGTCTTAAATCAAATCAAATCAAGTTTATTTTATATAACCCTTCGTACATCAGCTGATATCTCAAAGTGCTGTACAGAAACCCAGCCTAAAACCCCAAACAGCAAGCAATGCAGGTGTAGAAGCACTTAACAGTTAACCTCTAGACTACCAATTCAATAAGCTTTTCACATCAACACTGCTTTTTAATCCAGACACTGTCACAACCTCAACAACAACGCTCAATCTAAAGAAAGAAACAAGCCTCAACAAAAATGACGTCATGTGGCTTGACTGCTGTGATTTGTATCTAATGGTTAAATCAATCCACGCTGAGCCTCTTTATGGTTTTGGGATTTCCATGAGGAGACAGCAGTTTCAGAAGTCTGATCAACACAGTTAGAGCTAGAGAACATTAGATTACACATCTTATGCTACTCATCTGTCCAATAGCATTACAGGACATCACACAGATGAAGAGAAAACATATGAAATGTTCCCAGCTGTGAAATGCGTCAGAGCATGTCACACAACCTAAACCATTCCTCTGATCAATATCTTGAGATTTAAGGGTCAAAACCAATAACATATTTTTGTATTGCATGTTTATTGGGTCCATCATTTAATAATGAATGAATCCCATTTGGTAGTAATGACCTGCTATTTTCAGTATGTATTTTAGACCCCTGAGAGCTAGTTACCAATTGGCTAGGAGTCAGCAGGATGAAAATAGGGGTCTAGCTCCTCAACAACTCCTCCGCACCCTGCTCAACTCAGGAACATTCATCCAGTCCACCGATCATATCCAAAGCATCATAAACAATGATTTAATACACTGACCTGAGACCAAGCATTGTGTGTTATGGTACATAGAGAGCAGTTAATTTAAACTAGGCAAGTCAGTTAAGAACAAATTATTGTTTACAATGACAGCCTAGGAACAGTAGGTTAACTGCCCTGTTCAGGGGCAGAACAAGACATTTTCACCTTGGGGATTTGATCCACCAACCTTCCGGTTATTGGCCCAACACTCTAACCACTAGGCTACCTGCCACCCTACAGTTTGAGCTGTGAGATATGGCCTCATGCTCTCTCTCTCTCCCCAGAGTGCTTCCTCCTAACCACGCCACCCCTGTCCAGAGCTATTTACAGTCGTGGCTTACAGATAGCCCTACTCTAGACCTGGAAGAAGACACTGTCAGTCTCAGAGTATGAGTGCAGATCTAGTATCAGTGTTTTCCTTTTCATTACAATGAATAAGATTAAATGGATGGGGGGGGGGGTTCCCGATCCTAGATCAGCAATACTACTCTGACGATTGATACATACAGCCCCAGGTCCCTCGTGTCCATGTAATTGATTAGGATCTAAAAAACTGACCCTAGATCAACACTCCAACTCTGAGACGACTGATGCATACAGCCCCAGGTTTAGCCTGGTATGCTGTGCGCTTGTAGGGAGGGCAGTGTGAAGAAGAACATATCGGTTGTTGTTATGATGACATAGTCTATTTCCGACCCATTACCGATTCATCAGTTTGGCCGTTCGTCCACTGTAGCCGCATACTATACTTGCATACACACACAAGCCGCTTGGACACCATCAACCAGGACCAAATAACCTAGAGAAGCCCAAAGCAAAAACCTATGTATTTAGGACTCAGCAATGCAGACCAGACCAGCTTCAACTCTGTTAACAACAACCAATAACATGACGTGACCGAGGCCCACTCATTTGGAGCACTCCATATCCTAGCTAAGTCTAACCAGGTTAGACTGACTTGGGACAGACAATAGACTTGGTAAAGACTGATCGACGCAGCTATTAAGGTGTTTTTTTCAGCATCTCTCAGCATTTAGTCTTCTCCCCTGCCATCTTGTCTCCCCTCTCTCTCATCCTCTCTCCCTCCATTTCTTCTGGTTTGATGATGCTGGCTTCCTGGGATGTACCTACAGCTCCACTGATGCTGTGTGTCTCTCCCTCATTGTTGCCCCTCCCTCCATTCTCTCGTTCCTCGGCTTCCTTACATCCACTCGCCCACCTTTCACCTTCTTCTCTGCACCTCGGGGTTCATCCTCTTTAGGTCCGACCTCCGGGACCATCTCCTGCATCTCCCTCATTCCTCCACCCTCAACCCTTCATCCCTCCATACCCCTTTCCCCTCATCCCTCCGCTTCGTCATTCTGTCCCAACACCCACCTACAGGGTCATGTCCTCCATCTCCCTCATCCTCGCATCCCTCAATCCACTCTTTGCCTCTACAACCCTTATTCCCCTCATCCCTCCGATCGTTCATGCTCCTTGGGACACACCTTGAGGGCCAGCTCCATCTCAAAGACTCTTAACTGTGCCCTCCCTACCTCACTCATCGTCTCAATCCACCCACCCACCCACCCTCCATCCCTCCATTCATTCCCTTTATAGGACCTACCTCCAGGGCGAGTTCCTCCATCTCAAAAGTTTTCTGGGCATTTTTGTTGTTCTCTACATGTGCATGGTAGTAGATCACCATCACATCGTACTTCTTCATCACAGATTTGTAATTCTTAGCGTTGAGATCATGGACGCGGTCTTTCCCATCATACTCAGGGATCTCCAGACCCTTCTCCCCCCAGGAGAGGGTACCCAAGGAGAACAGGGCCCCCAGAAACACCCAACCCCACTTCATGGTTCCAGGTTATTGTTGGTTCCCAACACTCAAGTCTCCCACAACTCGGACGTCAATGGATGAATTGTTTAAAGTTTCGTAAAAAAATATATATATGTTTTACGTTGTTCATAAAATACACAAAACACTACACTTAGGAACAAGGTCCACTTCGTTTCGACGCCGGCCAGAGAAGAGCAGGTCGGAGTGTTGAATCCCCCCTTTTAAAAAAATGGCACGTGGGCTCAGACGCTACTGGCCAGGGGGGTGAGGGAGGGGAGGGGTTCCAATAACGAGAGTGAGTTGGAGGGAGAGAGAAGCAGGCTGAAGACCCAGGGGGAGTTGACCGCTGAAAAAGTAGGGAGAGAAAGTAGAAGGGGGGTCTTAATGACGAGGGGTTTGGGGGGGTTAGAAATAGAAAATGGGTGGGAACGTGGGAGGGGCTATCTTAGGGCCACCTGTTGGATGCCATGGCTACGGAAAGAGGGAGAAGAGAGAGAGACATACCTAGCGTCAGGGAGGGGAGAAAGTATGGGTGACAGAGAGAGGGAGTGAGAGAGGGAGGATTCCATTCCCATATTAAGTTTTGTAGAGGTCCCTGACCATGTCTAAAATACTGACACCGAAGGTGTGAGCATTTACAAGATGGCCACCATGGAATTCTGAGGGTTGATGAGCTATGAGATTGGGTTGATGGAGGTGTACTGTAGAGAGAGACATATTGAGAGCGTCATATAATCATCAACATGCGTAATTATTTCTATCTTTACCTTTATTTAACTAGGCAATACAGTTTAAGAACAAATTCTTATTTACAATGACGGCAGGGGCAGAACAACAGATTTTTACCTTGTCAGCTCAGGGATTCGATCCTGCAACCTTTCAGTAACTGGCCCAATGCTATAAACACTAGGCTACCTGTCACCCCTGATAATATCCTGATACTAACACTCTGTGCCATAGAACCTGTTGAAATAGATACTGTTGCCTGCCTATTGTTGCCTGCCTACTGATGCCTGCCTACACTGTTGCTTGCCAAATGTTGCCTACATACTGTTGCCTGCATACTGTGTTCTGCCTACTGTTGCCTTTCTACTGTTGCCTGCCTACTGTAGCCAGCCTACTGTTGCCTGCCAGTGCAGTCCTTAGCTGACAGACAGACAGACAGACAGACAGACAGGCAGAAAGACAGGCAGACAGACAGACAGACAGTCAGTCAGTCAGACAGACACATATTCAGGGCACAGATTCTATAGAACAGAGCACAGGGCATATATTTATAGTTATGGTGATATCCCCTATGAACAATTTTAAGAATATCAATAACCCAATATCCCTTGATGGACTACAAGATAAATATATTGTTATTACATTATTATATTATTATTACATTTGCAAACACCTGTCAGACCTGTCAGTGAATAAAGGTACTAAAAGAGCCAGAGAGAGAGAGAGAGAGAGAGAGACAAAGAGAGAGAGAGAGAGAGAGAGAGAGAGAGAGAGAGAGAGAGAGAGAGAGAGAGAGAGAGAGAGAGAGAGAGAGAGAGAGAGAGAGAGAGAGAGAGAGAGAGAGAGAGAGACAGAGACAGAGACAGAGACAGAGACAGAGACAGAGACAGAGACAGAGACAGAGACAGAGACAGAGACAGAGACAGAGAGAGAACTGAGAGGAACTGAGTAACATTAAGAAATGCTATAGATGGAAGGAATGCAGTTTGGAAACCTACCAAAAAAAAATTAGGCAACAGCAAATTCAATCCCTTTTAGACAACTTCCTGGGTAAAATGTTCCACTGCAATAGTGAAGGTGTAAACTTGGCAGTAGAAAATCTTAACAGTATATTTGACCTCTCAGCTTCCCTATCAAATCTAAAAATCTCAAATAGAAAACCGAAGAAAATGAACAACAATGACAAATGGTTTGATAAAGAATGCAAAAATCTAAGAAATAAATTGAGAAACCTGTCCAACCAAAAACATAGAGACCCGGAAAACCTGAGTCTACGCCTTCACTATGGTGAATCACTAAAACAATACAGAAATACACTACGGAAAAAGAAGGAACAGCACGTCAGAAATCAGCTCAATGTAATTGAAGACTCCATAGACTCTAACCAATTCTGGGAAAATTGGAAAACACTAAACAAACAACAACACGAAGAATTATCTATCCAAAATGGAGGTGTATGGGTAAACCACTTCTCCAATATTTTTGGCTCTATAACAAAGAATAAAGAGCAAAAACATATACATGATCAAATACAAATCCTAGAATCAACTATTAAAGACTACCAGAACCCACTGGATTCTCCAATTACCTTGAATGAGTTACAGGACAAAATAAAAACCCTCCAACCCAAAAAGGCCTGTGGTGTTGATGGTATCCTTAATGAAATGATCAAATATACAGACAACAAATTCCAATTGGCTATACTAAAACTCTTTAACATCGTCCTTAGCTCTGGCATCTTCCCCAATATTTGGAACCAAGGACTGATCACCCCAATCCACAAAAGTGGAGACAAATTTGACCCCAATAACTACCGTGGAATATGCGTCAACAGTAACCTTGGGAAAATCCTCTGCATTATCATTAACAGCAGACTCGTACATTTCCTCAATGAAAACAATGTACTGAGCAAATGTCAAATTGGCTTTTTACCAAATTACCGTACAACAGACCATGTATTCACCCTACACACCCTAATTGACAACCAAACAAACCAAAACAAAGGCAAAGTCTTCTCATGCTTTGTTGATTTCAAAAAAGCCTTCGACTCAATTTGGCATGAGGGTCTGCTATACAAATTGATGGAAAGTGGTGTTGGGGGTAAAACATACGACATTATAAAATCCATGTACACAAACAACAAGTGTGCGGTTAAAATTGGCAAAAAACACACACATTTCTTCACACAGGGTCGTGGGGTGAGACAGGGATGCAGCTTAAGCCCCACCCTCTTCAACATATATATCAACGAATTGGCGCGGGCACTAGAACAGTCTGCAGCACCCGGTCTCACCCTACTAGAATCCGAAGTCAAATGTCTACTGTTTGCTGATGATCTGGTGCTTCTGTCACCAACCAAGGAGGGCCTACAGCAGCACCTAGATCTTCTGCACAGATTCTGTCAGACCTGGGCCCTGACAGTAAATCTCAGTAAGACCAAAATAATGTTGTTCCAAAAAAGGTCCAGTCACCAGGACCACAAATTCCATCTAGACACCGTTGCCCTAGAGCACACAAAAAACTATACATACCTCGGCCTAAACATCAGCACCACAGGTAACTTCCACAAAGCTGTGAACGATCTGAGAGACAAGGCAAGAAGGGCCTTCTATGCCATCAAAAGGAACATAAATTTCAACATACCAATTAGGATCTGGCTAAAAATACTTGAATCAGTCATAGAGCCCATTGCCCTTTATGGTTGTGAGGTCTGGGGTCCGCTCACCAACCAAGATTTCACAAAATGGGACAAACACCAAATTGAGACTCTGCATGCAGAATTCTGCAAAAATATCCTCCGTGTACAACGTAGATGTTATGCTGGTGAATGAGGACCCAAAAGCGACGTAATAGAAACAGAGTCTTTATTCCAGTAACAAACAAACAATGATTCTCCTGGATATATCAAAGGCAAATCCAAAACAGGAAACTGAAATCCTCTCGTCAGTAGAGAGGAACGACTGGAGACGCGACCACAGACTGCAGGTCGCTTCAGGAAGGCACAGGCCGTAGCTGACATAGACACCTGCTCACACGCAGCATCTGAAGAAGGCAAAAACACGACAGGGCGGAACAAGGACACAGGACAGCAAACATCAAACAAGAATCCGACAAGGACAGAAGCGGAAAACAGAGGGAGAAATAGGGACTCTAATCAGAGGGCAAAATAGGGGACAGGTGTGAAAGAGTAAATGAGGTCGTTAGGAGAATGAGAAACAGCTGGGAGCAGGAACGGAACGATAGAGAGAGAGAGCGGGAGAGGGAGAGAGGGAGGAGGAGAGAGAGGGATAGAAAGAGGGAAAGAACCTAATAACCAGCAGAGGGAAGCACAGGGACAAGACATGATGATCAAAGACAAAACATGACAGTACCCCCCCACTCACCGAGCGCCTCCTGGCGCACTCGAGGAGGAACCCTGGCGGCAACGAAGGAAATCATCAATCAACGAACGGTCCAGCACGTCCCGAGATGGAACCCAACTCCTCTCCTCAGGACCGTAACCCTCCCAATCCACTAAGTACTGGTGACCACGTCCCCGAGAACGCATGTCCATGATCTTCCGTACCTTGTAAATAGGAGCGCCCTCGACAAGGACGGGGGGGGGGGGAGGGAAGACGAACGGGGGCGCGAAGAAAAGGCTTGACACAAGAGACATGGAAGACAGGGTGGACGCGACGAAGATGTCGCGGAAGAAGCAGTCGCACAGCGACAGGATTGACGACCTGAGAGACACGGAACGGACCAATGAACCGCGGAGTCAACTTGCGAGAAGCTGTCGTAAGGGGAAGGTTACGAGTGGAAAGCCACACTCTCTGACCGCGACAATACCTAGGACTCTTAATCCTACGTTTATTGGCGGCTCTCACAGTCTGCGCCCTGTAACGGCAAAGTGCAGACCTGACCCTCCTCCAGGTGCGCTCACAACGTTGGACAAAAGCCTGAGCGGAGGGAACGCTGGACTCGGCGAGCTGGGACGAGAACAGAGGAGGCTGGTACCCAAGACTACTCTGAAACGGAGATAGCCCGGTAGCAGACGAAGGAAGCGAGTTGTGAGCGTACTCAGCCCAGGGGAGCTGTTCTGCCCAAGACGCAGGGTTTCGAAACGAAAGGCTGCGTAATATGCGACCAATCGACTGATTGGCCCTTTCTGCTTGACCGTTAGACTGGGGATGAAACCCGGAAGAGAGACTGACGGAAGCACCAATCAAACGACAGAACTCCCTCCAAAACTGTGACGTGAATTGCGGGCCTCTGTCTGAAACGGCGTCTAACGGAAGGCCATGAATTCTGAACACATTCTCAATGATGATTTGTGCCGTCTCCTTAGCGGAAGGAAGCTTAGCGAGGGGAATGAAATGTGCCGCCTTAGAGAACCTATCGATAACCGTAAGAATCACAGTCTTCCCCTCAGACGAAGGCAGACCGGTAATAAAGTCTAAGGCGATGTGAGACCATGGTCGAGAAGGAATGGGAAGCGGTCTGAGACGACCGGCAGGAGGAGAGTTACCTGACTTAGTCTGCGCGCAGTCCGAACAAGCAGCCACGAAACGGCGCGTGTCCCGCTCCTGAGTAGGCCACCAAAACCGCTGGCGAATAGAAGCAAGCGTACCCCGAACGCCGGGGTGGCCAGCTAACTTGGCAGAATGAGCCCACTGAAGAACAGCCAGACGAGTAGAGACAGGAACGAACAGAAGGTTACTAGGACAAGCGCGCGGCGACGCAGTGTGAGTGAGTGCTTGCTTTACCTGTCTCTCAATTCCCCAGACAGTCAACCCGACAACACGCCCTTCAGGGAGAATCCCCTCGGGGTCGGTAGAAACCACAGAAGAACTAAAGAGACGGGATAAGGCATCAGGCTTGGTGTTCTTATTTCCCGGGCGATAGGAAATCACGAACTCGAAACGAGCGAAAAACAACGCCCAACGAGCTTGACGTGCATTAAGTCGTTTGGCAGAACGGATGTACTCAAGGTTCTTATGGTCAGTCCAAACGACAAAAGGAACGGTCGCCCCCTCCAACCACTGTCGCCATTCGCCTATGGCTAAGCGGATGGCGAGCAGTTCGCGGTTACCCACATCATAGTTGCGTTCCGATGGCGACAGGCGATGAGAAAAGTAAGCGCAAGGATGGACCTTATCGTCAGACTGGAAGCGCTGGGACAGAATGGCTCCCACGCCCACCTCTGAAGCGTCAACCTCGACAATGAATTGTTTAGTGACGTCAGGGGTAACAAGGATAGGGGCGGATGTAAAACGCTTCTTGAGGAGATCAAAAGCTCCCTGGGCGGAACCGGACCACTTAAAGCAAGTCTTGACAGAAGTCAGAGCTGTGAGAGGGGCAGCCACTTGACCGAAATTACGAATGAAACGCCGATAGAAATTAGCGAAACCGAGAAAGCGCTGCAACTCGACACGTGACTTAGGAACGGGCCAATCGCTGACAGCCTGGACCTTAGCGGGATCCATCAGAATGCCTTCAGCGGAAATAACAGAACCGAGAAATGTGACAGAGGAGACATGAAAGGCGCACTTCTCAGCCTTCACGTAGAGACAATTCTCTAAAAGGCGCTGGAGTACACGTCGAACGTGCTGAACATGAATCTCGAGTGACGGTGAAAAAATCAGGATATCGTCAAGGTAAACGAAAACAAAGATGTTCAGCATGTCTCTCAGTACATCATTAACTAATGCCTGAAAGACAGCTGGAGCATTAGCGAGACCGAACGGCAGAACCCGGTATTCAAAATGCCCTAACGGAGTGTTAAACGCCGTCTTCCACTCGTCCCCCTCTCTGATGCGTACGAGATGGTAAGCGTTACGAAGGTCCAACTTAGTAAAGCACCTGGCTCCCTGCAGAATCTCGAAGGCTGACGACATAAGGGGAAGCGGATAACGATTCTTAACCGTTATGTCATTCAGCCCTCGATAATCCACGCAGGGGCGCAGAGTACCGTCCTTCTTCTTAACAAAGAAAAACCCCGCTCCGGCGGGAGAGGAAGAAGGCACCACGGTACCGGCGTCGAGAGAAACAGACAGATAATCCTCGAGAGCCTTACGTTCGGGAGCCGACAGAGAGTATAGTCTACCCCGAGGGGGAGTCGTCCCCGGAAGGAGATCAATACAACAATCATACGACCGGTGAGGAGGAAGAGAGTTGGCTCTGGACCGACTGAAGACCGTGCGTAGATCATGATATTCCTCCGGCACTCCTGTCAAATCACCAGGTTCCTCCTGAGTAGAAGGGACAGAAGAAACAGGAGGGATAGCAGACATTAAACACTTCACATGACAAGAAACGTTCCAGGATAGGATAGAATTACTAGACCAATTAATAGAAGGATTATGACATACTAGCCAGGGATGACCCAAAACAACAGGTGTAAAAGGTGAACGAAGAATCAAAAAGGAAATGGTCTCACTGTGGTTACCAGATACTGTGAGGGTTAAAGGTAGTGTCTCACATCTGATACTGGGGAGAAGACTACCATCTAAGGCGAACATGGGCGTGGGCTTCCCTAACTGTCTGAGAGGAATGTCATGTTTCCGAGCCCATGCTTCGTCCATAAAACAACCCTCAGCCCCAGAGTCTATCAAAGCACTGCAGGAAGCAGCCGAACCGGTCCAGCGTAGATGGACCGACAAGGTAGTACAGGATCTTGATGGAGAGACTTGAGTAGTAGCGCTCACCAGTAGCCCTCCGCTTACTGATGAGCTCTGGCTTTTACTGGACATGACATGACAAAATGTCCAGCAGAACCGCAATAGAGGCAAAGGCGGTTGGTGATTCTCCGTTCCCTCTCCTTAGTCGAGATGCGAATACCTCCCAGCTGCATGGGCTCAGTCTCTGAGCCGGTGGGAGGAGATGGTTGAGATGCGGAGAGGGGAAGCACCGTTAACGCGAGCTCTCTTCCACGAGCTCGATGACGAAGATCTATCCGTCGTTCTATGCGGATGGCGAGTGCAATCAAAGAGTCCACGCTGGAAGGAACCTCCCGGGAGAGAATCTCATCCTTAACCTCAGCGTGAAGTCCCTCCAGAAAACGAGCGAGCAACGCCGGCTCGTTCCAGTCACTGGAGGCAGCAAGAGTGCGAAACTCTATAGAGTAATCCGTTATGGAACGATCACCTTGACATAGGGAAGCCAGGGCCCTGGAAGCCTCCTTCCCAAAAACTGAACGATCAAAAACCCGTATCATCTCCTCTTTAAAGTTCTGATAATCGTTAGAACACTCAGCCCTTGCCTCCCAGATAGCTGTGCCCCACTCCCGAGCCCGACCAGTAAGGAGTGATATGACGTAAGCGATCCGAGCTCTCTCTCTTGAGTACGTGTTGGGCTGGAGAGAGAACACAATATCACACTGGGTGAGAAAGGAGCGACACTCAGTGGGCTGCCCAGAGTAACATGGTGGGTTATTAACCCTAGGTTCCGGAGACTCGGAAGACCAGGAAGTAGCTGGTGGCACGAGACGAAGACTCTGAAACTGTCCAGAGAGATCGGAGACCTGAGCGGCCAGGGTCTCAACGGCATGACGAGCAGCAAACAATTCCTGCTCGTGTCTGCCGAGCATTGCTCCCTGGAACTCGACGGCAGTGTTGAGAGAATCCATAGTCGCTGGGTCCATCTTGGTCGGATTCTTCTGTTATGCTGGTGAATGAGGACCCAAAAGCGACGTAATAGAAACAGAGTCTTTATTCCAGTAACAAACAAACAATGATTCTCCTGGATATATCAAAGGCAAATCCAAAACAGGAAACTGAAATCCTCTCGTCAGTAGAGAGGAACGACTGGAGACGCGACCACAGACTGCAGGTCGCTTCAGGAAGGCACAGGCCGTAGCTGACATAGACACCTGCTCACACGCAGCATCTGAAGAAGGCAAAAACACGACAGGGCGGAACAAGGACACAGGACAGCAAACATCAAACAAGAATCCGACAAGGACAGAAGCGGAAAACAGAGGGAGAAATAGGGACTCTAATCAGAGGGCAAAATAGGGGACAGGTGTGAAAGAGTAAATGAGGTCGTTAGGAGAATGAGAAACAGCTGGGAGCAGGAACGGAACGATAGAGAGAGAGAGCGGGAGAGGGAGAGAGGGAGGAGGAGAGAGAGGGATAGAAAGAGGGAAAGAACCTAATAACCAGCAGAGGGAAGCACAGGGACAAGACATGATGATCAAAGACAAAACATGACAGTAGAACACCAAATAATGCATGCAGAGCAGAATTAGGCCGATACCCACTAATTATCATAATCCAGAAAAGAGCCGTTAAATTCTACAACCACCTAAAAGGAAGCGATTCCCAAACCTTCCATAACAAAGCCATCACCTACAGAGAGATGAACCTGGAGAAGAGTCCCCTAAGCAAGCTGGTCCTAGGGCTCTGTTCACAAACACAAACACACCCCACAGAGCCCCAGGACAACAGCACAATTAGACCCAACCAAATCATGAGAAAACAAAAAGATAATTACTTGACACATTGGAAAGAATTAACAAAAAAACAGAGCAAACTAGAATGCTATTTGGCCCTAAACAGAGAGTACACAGTGGCAGAATACCTGACCACTGTGACTGACCCAAACTTAAGGAAAGCTTTGACTATGTACAGACTCAGTGAGCATAGCCTTGCTATTGAGAAAGGCCGCCGTAGGCAGACATGGCTCTCAAGAGAAGACAGGCTATGTGCTCACTGCCCACAAAATGAGGTGGAAACTGAGCTGCACTTCCTAACCTCCTGCCCAATGTATGACCATATTAGAGAGACATATTTCCCTCAGATTACACAGATCCACAAAGAATTTGAAAACAAATCCAATTTTGATAAACTCCCATATCTACTGGGAGAAATTCCACAGTGTGCCATCACAGCAGCAAGATTTGTGACCTGTTGCCACAAGAAAAGGGCAACCAGTGAAGAACAAACACCATTGTAAATACAACCCATATTTATGCTTATTTATTTTAACTTGTGTGCTTTAACCATTTGTACATTGTTACAACACTGTATATATATAATATAACATTTGTAATGTCTTTATTGTTTTGAAACTTCTGTATGTGTAATGTTTACTGTTAATTTGTATTGTTTATTTCACTTTTGTATAATATCTACCTCACTTGCATTGGCAATGTTAACACATGTTTCCCATGCCAATAAAGCAAATTGAATTGAATTGAATTGAATTGAATTGAGAGACAGAGAGAGAGACAGAGAGGGAGAGAGAGACAGAGAGAGAGAGAGAGAGAGAGACAGAGAGAGAGACAGAGAGAGACAGAGAGAGAGACAGAGAGAGAGACAGAGAGAGAGAGACAGAGAGAGAGAGAGAGAGAGAGAGAGAGAGACAGAGAGAGAAAGACAGAGAGAGAGAGAGAGAGAGAGACAGAGAGAGAAAGACAGAAAGAGACAGAGAGAGAGAGAGAGACAGAGAGAGAAAGACAGAGA